>NC_057743.1:22209293-22224437 GCF_004010195.1 Chiloscyllium plagiosum | reverse complement strand
CGGTCCGCATCCATGAACACCAACTAGCCACGAAACGACATGACCAGCTATCCTTAGTAGCCACACACTCAGATGACAAGCAACATGAGTTTGACTGGGACAACACTACTATTATAGGACAAGAAACAGAGAACAGCCAGGGAATTCCTAGAGGCATGGCACTCATCCACTGATTCAATCAACAAGCACATCGACCTGGACCCAATATATCGGCCACTGCAGCGGACAGCTGGAACTGACAACCGGAAGCGGCAGATTCAAACCACTACAAATGCCGGAGGAAAGATCAAAGAAGCGCTTCACAGGAGGCTCCCAAGCACTGAGGATGTCACCTAGACAGGGGACGAAACGTCTGCAACACAAATTCCCAGCTCGGCAAACAGAACCACAACAAAACGTTTGCATTTATAATTGCTTATTTATTTTATGAAGAGTATGATGGTTAATGATTATCCAATTTCATTCTTCTACACTTTTCACAGGATATGTACCAGAAGAATTATATATTGCAAATGTGTAATATGGCTCACAATGTAATACTAGGCATTCCTACAACAGTCAGGCCCCACATTTTTCAACTCTGGTACTCCAGCATTTGCAGTCCTCACTTTCTCCTAGTTGATTCCTACAACAGTCACCCAATTTACACACAATAATCATGATAGCATGGGTTAGATTAAATGACATTCTTTCATATCATTCACTAATTCACAATTTTGGAATATCATATATGAACAAATTTACAAAACCATTGCAGTTTTTTTGTCAATACATATGATTATCTATGAGCTGAACTAGACCCTTCTTCCCCATTATCGAAGCTTGCTTGCTTATTGATGTGAGTTCATGAATAGCTCATTCAGTTTTCAACCTTCACCCTGTCCCGCCGAATTCACCGCTCTGGGGTGACCGTGTAATTTGCAAAGTGATTGCACCAGCCTAGGCTGAAAGTCGACTTTAATAATCTTTTGTCAAGTTCATTTCAACTTTTACAATGTCCGTCTCCTACTTCACATTGTTGTTAATTACCACCATGGTCTCATAAATCAGACACTGTAGCATTCAAACATCTTGACCATCATCAACATTCCTCACCCTGAGGCCTAAATAACAGAATGTAAATCTTCTAAACTGACAAATTCTCTGCAGCATTGAGATGACATTGTGGGTCAAGAAGTACAAACACTCAATGGACTTATGTGAACGACTCACTAATTTAATGTCCCTGCTAAAGTTGGCATTAGCTATTCTGAGCGATTTTTATTTCATATTCTGGCTTCTATGCAGCTCAGTTCTTAACAAGGCCTCAATTCCCTCAGTATTCTTGTGAATGCTTGGAAAGCTGTAGGTACTGGCTGATCACAAAAGAAAGATCAGTCTGAAATGTTAACTTTCTCTTTCCAAAGATGCTGCTTGTCCTGCCCTCATTTTCCAGCACTTTTTGCTTTTATTTTAATCTCCCCCAGCTGTAATATCTTGCTTGTTTTGAGAATAATGGTTCATCAGCACTAAAACAAAGTTTGCCCTCGATCTCTTATTAGAATGAGCACTGAGAGGAAATGTAAGCCCATTGGCTATTCAGTCTTGAAGTAATTTCTGTCACACAAATGTCAAAGTTACAAGCAATATTTTTTAGAATTTACCTTCCAGCAAAATTGGAAGTATATAACTAAAACACATGCTATTTAATTACTGACAATTTTATGACATAATTAAACCTTCAGTCATTAGATCACTGGATTAGGATAATTTTCTGTGGTTAGCTAGACCACTATCGTAAAATTCCTGCTAAATTCACTCAGAAAGCTGCCTGCCGCCCATGTGCTAACAGCTTTCTATTTGAGTAAGTACCTGTCCTTAAATAATGCCACAGGATCTTACCAGTCTTACTGATCCTCAGTTTACCTCATTCAAGAGATGGCATCCATAACAATATGGCACTCCCTCATTATTGCACTATAGTGTTGTCGTAGATTATAAATTCACTGGTTTATATTATCAAGTTTCAATACAGACCTCATGCTTTTCCACCATGCTCAAAGAATGCAGGTTTATAGTGATAGGTGCATGCAGAAAAGTCCTCTCTCTTCTTGATAATAGCTTGAAGGTGAGACATGGTGGCTCAGTGGCTAGCACTGCTGCCTCACAGCGCCAGGGTCCCAGGTTTGAGTCCAGACTTGGACGACTGTCTGTGTGGAGTTTGCACATTCTCCCAGTGTCTGCATGGGTTTCCTCCCACAGTCCAAAGATGTGCAGGTCAGGTGAATTGGCCATGGTAAATTGCCTATAGTTATTAGGAGCATTAGTCATAAAGGGGTGGGTTACTCTTCGTAGGGTCGGTGTGAACTTGTTGGGCCGAAGGGCCTGTTTCCACACTGTAGGGAATCTAATCTAATCCCCTGAACACAAGCTGTCAAAATGCATTGTCCAGCTGGTTTTCAAATCACTCGAGAAAACAACCTTAAAAAGGCCATTACAGCACAAGGAAAGATAGGATTCAGATCTGCAATTTGAGCTGCCTGAAAATTCTGCAACACTAAGAATGCAACCTTGTGGATATTGCTAGCACTGAGCATTCAGTGAGTAGGATATGAGCCACTGTCTTGAAGAGAGATTGTGGAGAAGTTGTTTGCCTTAGGTGAGGAAAAGTGTGGTCTCAGATCAGTAACCCGTTCTAAACATTCTCTGACATTGTCTGATATTCAGTTCTTATTGCAATCATTGTGCATAATGAACAGTGAAGGACTGGCTAACTCATGGAAGATGTAGAGTTGGAATAAGGGAGGCATTTCAAGTTGGCAATCTGTAACTAGTGGAATGCCATAGGCTGGGGCCACAATTATTGACAATATATATATATATATATATATGAATGACTTCCATAACAATATGATGGAAGCGATGTACTATCACCGTGGTTGTGGATGATGCAAAAATAGGTGGGAATGCAACTGGTTACCATGACAGAGTCTACAGAGGGATAGAGACAGAGAGTGAGTGGGTAAAAAACTTGGCAGATGCAATGTAACATAGGTGAATGTTAATTTATGCACTTTGGCAGGAAGAATAGAAGAGTTAAATATTATTTAAATGAACAATGACTGCAGAGAGCTGTAGCACAGAAAGATTTGGAGTTCTAATGCATGAGTCACAAAAACCTAACATCCAAGTTCAGGAGGTAGTAGGGAAGGTAAATGAAATGTTGGTCATTATTTCAAAAGGAATGGAAAAATAGGGAAGTCTTGCTAAAATCATATAAGGCACTAGTCAGATCACAGCTGGAATACTGTGAACAGTTTTGGCTGCCTTCTCTAAGGCAAGTTAAATTGGCATTGGAGGCAGTCCAGGGAAGGTTGATTCCGAATTATGGAGGAGAGTTAAGTAAATTCGGCTTGTACTTAGTGGAGTTTAGGTGAATGGGAGGAGACTTTATTGAAACATAAGATTTTTAGGGGGCTTGACAGAGCAGATGCAGAGGAGCTGTTTCCCTTTGTGGGTGAGTCTGAGATGAGAGGCATAATCTTAGAATAAGGTATTGCATATTTAAGACAGAGGCAAAAAGGAACTTCTTTTCTCAGAGTATGAATTTACCAGAGAGAACTGTTGTGGCTGGCTTATTCAAGTATTTTATAGTCTTGTGATCCAATGTCACACATTCAGATGAAGGCCCAAGACAAATTTCTAGCCCTTAACCCTTTCACACCATGGTACTATTAAAACACACAGAGGAAAAGTTTATAAATCAACTTTATGATATAATATCATAATATAATATCTTAATATAATATGTGCATATTGCATACCAATATTGCATCATAATATAAAAGGATCTTCAAAAAGAGTTTTGAACAACTTTTTTTTTAATCTTTCAATGGTGAGCTCTACTGACTGATCACTCAGGATTTTGCCTTTTCATTCAAAGTTGAAGCCATTTCTCATTATCAATTTAAACTTCTGATTCCTGGGGGAAGGATTGCTCCCTCGTACCAGTCCTGGATTTTTCTTTCAATGTACTTTACTTACATCCCTCTTGTCCCACACTCTTACTTTAAATGGAAATGGTAATAATGCAGTGTCTGCTTTAAGGTGTAACACCATTGTTGTTCTAAAACTGTGTATCCTCTGACTCACTTCAACAGATTTACAGGAAACCCCTAACATATATTAACAGTGCCTGACTTGTTACCTATGACTTCATTCATTTCATTGTGACATCTTTGTCCAGGATTTTGTATCAGAAATCCTCACTGACATTAGTGTGGGACTCAGCACTGGTTTATTGAACAGGGGTCAAGGTTTATAGCACAGCAGGGTCAGGGACATGTCCTTACTTCATACAGTAGCCGAGTGTTGCAATGAAGACCTAATCCCCCATTCCTGTTCAAGGCACGCTCCAGCTTTGAAGGCAATTATTAATGGAACACTTTGACCATTTGTTCTTTGTACTGCAGTATTGTGGCTCAGTTGGTAGCAATCTACCTCTGAATGTCAGGGTTCAAGTAATTTTAAAACAAAATGTTAACTTGGATTCTCTTTCCACAGATGACTCCAGACCTGCTGGAATTCTCCAGCACTTTCTGTTTTGCCTTCTGTGTTCAAGCCCCACTCCTGAGCTCCAGTACAAAAATCAAGGCTGATATTGTATGCAGTACTGAGGTACTCTTACATGTTTGAGGGGGTTATCTTTTGGTTAAGGCATTAAATGGAGGACCACGTCCAACCTTCTCAGTTGGATGTAAAATACCCCTGGTACTGTTTCACTGAAGGATGGGGATTTATCCTCAATGTCCTGGTCAATATTTAATCAACATTCAATATCACAAAAGCAGATTAGTCGATTGTTATCATGATAATGTTTGTAGGTGTTTACTTGTGCACAAAATGGCTGTTGTGTTCAGAGTTTAGAAGAATGAGAGGTGATTCTATTGAAAAATAACAGTACAAGATTCTGAGGTTGTGGACAGGGTAGACGCTGAAGCATATTTATAGAACTTTTATTCCCAAGAAGTCCAGAGAGGTCCTGGGTTCAAATTCTTAATGAGCTTGAGGGCGGCATGGTGGCTCAGTGGTTAGCACTGTTGTCTAGCAGAAAGGGAAGTGGGGTTAAGGTCATAATCAGATCAGTCATGATCTTACTGAATAAGGGAGTGGGCTTGACAGGCTGAAGGCCTACTCTCACTCTTATTTCTTATATCCTCATGTTCCTAAGTATATCCTACATTGTGACATGACAGAAAATATTTATTTGGCTGAAGAGGCTTCAAAGCATCAGGTGGTCATGAAAGGCACTATATAAATGCAAGTCTGTTTTTCTTTGATGTCAGATGTTCAGAGTGTTGGGTTTATGCAAGCTCAAGCAGTGAAATCACATCCAGTTTAACAAGTGCAACCATTTTATGATTGCAGATGAGGGCTCAATATCTGATTGACTTCTGCAAACAGGAGAAGATTTGAATGTCATGTGTGGGGACTTGTTAGCTCTACTCCACCTTCCCAGTCCCCAGAGGTTTAATGACTCGTAGATTAGATGTCCTCATAGACAAAAGAGGAAAAACGTGATTTTTAAGACTCTCTTATAAATTAGAACATGACAGTTACAGAAGGCGAGTACTTCAGCAAAGTACCCATTCCAAAAAGGGATGTTGCTAAAATAACGATGACAAAATATCCTTGGCAATCTGCTGCAGCAAGATTTCACAATAACCTGAATTCCGCTTGTCGGAGTTTCAGCTCAGCTCCTGTTGAAAATGGTTCAGACGTGGTTATGCAAAAAAACTATCAGAGAAATCCTCTGTGTCTGTGTCTGAGCAGTAATGATGAACGTTGTTCCACCATCATGGAAGGTATCCCTTAATTCCCATGGAGTGAATACATGCACGCATGTTGCGAACAGTTCCAGAATGTTTCAACGTGGATCCTCAGCAGAAAAGCAGAAAAGAATCTTCTCAGCTTCCTGCTCTCACTTATTATTCCACTGACTTCTGTGAAGTGTTCCTATAGAGCTTGAGTTGGGAAGACAACGCTGGATTTTTGAAGAGGTGCGAAGATGTAAGTAAGGGAAAAAGAAACAGAAGGGACAGGCTCAAAAGGGTCTAATTGACTTTCAAGCTCCTAACACTATAGAGTCATAAAATATCTACTATTGCAACAAGTTATATTTAAATAGCCTTTTTGATACAATGCATTTCACAGTAGCATTGTAAAGCAAGGCCTGACACCAAGGCACAGAGGGGATATTAGGTTGGATAACGAAAAGAGTTGGGTTTAACAGGCACTTTGAAGAAGCTAAGTGAGGTTGAGAGATGGCCATGGCTAAGGAAGGAAGTCCAGATCTTGAAGCTTAGGCTCCTGAAGGCATGACCATTAATGATGGAGTGATTACAATTGAGGATGCACAAGAGGCCAGGATTAGAGTAGTGGTGAGAGTGTTGCAGGGCAGGAGAGGATACGGAACTAGGAAGAGGTGAGACCACGAGAGACTTGAAAAAAAAAATGCAAATTTTAAAATCAAGATATCGAATGGCAACCAATGTCAGTAAGTGAGTGCAGGGGAGTGGGATGGGTACATTCAATCTATATATGACAGGTAATTCCATGGATTTATTTGAAAAGGCTCACCCCTCTGACCTCCACACTTCCCAAATCAGAACATCCTCAACAGAAATTCAGGACCTAGTTTCAGATTCCAAATCTTCAGGCAGAGGCAAAAATATTCAAGATGCACCAGTGATAGCAATATCAATGGAAACAAAATGACCAGTAGATGTCAGGTGAACGTTATGTGGTTTTCTAAGACACAAATTGAAAGGAATGGTGGTACATGCTGTTGTGACTTTGTCTACAAATCTGAAAGCATTAACAGTTCAAAATATTCACTCATGAGAATGAAGCTTGATGAAACAGTAAAATGTCACTGTGGGACTACTTCAAAAACAAATCACCAGTAATCTTGGTAAAACTGAAAAGAGGCATTTACATTTCCCAGCCAATTACTTTTATTTGGCATATTGTCCTTGTTATTTAGCCAAACAAAGCAACCAATTTGTGCAAAGCAAGATCTCACAACCAGTGAGATGTAAGACAGTGCTCCCTCAGCACTGCATTTACGTATCAGCCTAAATTTTGGGAAATCCTCTTCCTCAGCACAAAGGGTGCAATCACAAAACATAATTTGTTCTTTTTATTATTATTATTTTACAGTTATGGGTGATTTTTCAGTGTGAGAAGAGATCAACCAGCATTCAACAGACCAGTGATTAACTCCTTCAGAAGAGTGGGAGGCGGTCTCGTTTCACCAGAAACATTTGGCTATATTGTGTATGTTATTCAACCACTTCCCCAGAGATTTCAGTTTGTTTATGGTCATTGGTTCTTGAACATCCTTCACTGTGCTTGAGAAAGTGGTACTGAGACATCTCTGGAATTGCTGTGGTTTGCAGTGTTGTTAGAGAGGGAGTTCCAGCACATTGATCCAATATTAATGAAGGAACAGCAGAGTATTCTTAATTCAGATGTGTGACTTGCAGATTCCCTTCCAAGTGGTGGTAAGCTCAAATCACCCTCTGTTCTTGCTTTTGGCCTTGGGAGATGATGGCGAAGAAGCCTACTAGGCATTCTCCAATATGTCATCATGGAGATACAGGCAATACCAGACACTCCAACGGTGCATACAAGCTATAGGAGGCTTGTTTTGCCTTAAGGTGCATAAACTCAAAGTTACACAATCACTGCCAGAAAATATGTTATGTCACCGCATGATTCACTTATTCTAAAAGCTTGTGCATGTTGTGGAGGAGGACATTTGAATGTGATTTTCAAAGTTGTGAACAAATCCATGTGACTAATGGTGCCATTAAATCATGCCAAATAGCAGGAAAGTATTAGTCTAACCAATCTCCATTTATAACAAACATTCAGTCTGTTAAAATGTATTTGTTTATCTTGCTACCATGGGTCAGCAGGGTAACTGTTTTATAAACTGTGCACACATCAATGCCACACAGAGAAATGCCTGCGATTTAACTGCATCGGAGGGAAGTTCCTAACATTGTGTGTTGGGGAAATACATTGATAAGGTAGACTGGGAGAAGCCTAATTTGTGTTAGAGGAACCTTTCTGGGAATGGCATCGTTGGTCAGCCACATTGACTGTTTGAGTGTTCACTTTGTTTTAAAGGGATTCTCAGTTTGTGCCACTTGTACTTACATGACCATGCATATCATCCAGTCTCACCAAATAAAGGTGTCTCAGTCTTTTAAGTTTAAGTTTTTGTGAGGCTTTTCCCTTGACATGGAGCAGAGTGACCACAAGCAGAGTTACAGAAAGATCAGGCATCCTGAAGTTCAATGTGGCATGCATCAGCATTTTACCCATAGTTGTTCAATCTTACACATTGGAGTCTTCTTTTGGAGATCATCCCAAGTGCAGATCACACCTTCCCTGTTTTCTTTCCAATGAAATGCTTCCATAGGCACCAACCTCACCCAGGGGTCCTCGCATCTGTTACCCAGGATCACCATTCCAACAGAAATGTTTCCTTCAAGAGTCAATCTGGCTTAGTTAGTAGGACTCTCACCTTGGAGTCTGAAAGTGCTATGTTCAAAACCAGCCTTAGAACATGAACACATTATTTTGACTTATACTTAAACTGGAGCTACTACATTGTCCAACTCACCGTCTAGCACATCTGGTGTCTGTGTCCAGCCTGCCTGTTGGCACAAATGTGACCATTCAATGCCACTTCTCAAACACGAACAAAGGTCTTGGCTAAGATGTCTCTTCAACAAAACTATCAATATTGTTTGCTTTGGATTTGGTTTTTTGGCAGGGAACTGTGTATGAATGGGCTGCAATATTTACTGACATTTAAACACGGACTGCACTTTGAAAGTAATTCATAAACAATGCACTCCCATACAGTCAAATATACAACATGAACATGTATTCATAAAATATACTCATGAAATCAGAAAAATTAATTATAAAGATCACAAATTCAGGTTCAATACAGTTCTGGATTTGAGTGACACATTGTTCATACAACTAATAAACGATCCAAAATATTGAGAGAATTACTTTGTTAAAGGAAACTGTCAACAATCTCTGAGGAGGAGCAAAATTCAGCCCTGGCTCCCACTGCAGATCACTATCTGCTAACAAAAAATGAGGAATAAGATATATCAGAGAAGTAGAGGATCTGATTCCACAGTCTGCTGCTGAGTCTCCTGCCCTTTCACTCACTCACTGTGTTCGTAAAGGTACACAGCATTAGCCACTTGGACCTAATCCAAACAAACAAACACATTGTGTCAGTGAATGTGAGGAAAGAGAGAAGAAAATGAGAGGGGCAGGGAAAGAAAATGCATGTTTATATTAAATGAACATGAAAAAGTAATCACATTGCTCTATCATTTGTACATTAATATTTTCTCTGTCCTAGCTGTTTTGTGTAAATCAACTACACATAAACTTTATCTTTTGTGTTTTAACCCCATCAATAATATTTCAGTGATTTACTGTTGTAAATCCAAGTTTTTCTAACCAGCCACTGTTTGGTTTGAATAGACTCTGAAACCAAAGCAGGGAGACTTAAAAGGTTGTGATATTGTACAGACATGCAAGAAGCTTGAAAGCTACAGCAGTACAGGAAGTTAGGATTCCTCTGCTTGAAACAAACACACTTTGACTGAGTATACTATTGCATATTCAGACAGACAGCACCTCTCAAAAAAATGCAGTATTAAGATAACCTTTCCATTAAACAAAATTAATCACAGTCCTCCTCTTAGACGTTTACAATATAGAGATTGTATTTCAAACACAAAGCAAAAAGTCCAGAAAAATATCTTTGTATCTTTCCAACAATATCCTTTCCCCATTAATTTCATAATGTACCCAGGCTCAAAACTTGTACATCAATCAAGACTCAGGATTAGTTTGAGACACAAAGGTCAGTGTTGTCACTCAACTTTTATTGGAGTGTAATCTTCTCATCAGAGTAAATGGAAGAAATGCATCCATTACAATCATAGAACTTGTCATTTGTACTGCATATCATACCAGGCAGAAGCATTTCCCACTGTGTAACGGTGACTGATTGTAACAAGTCAGTCAATAGTCATAGTCATCAAGAGTTGGAGAAAGTTTGATATTATGCACTAAGATTTTCAGACAAAACATATTGGTCCACTGTGGACATTTCCTACTATGTGTTGGTGTGAACATACTGCATAAACTTAGTGACAATACTGCACTGTTCTCAAATATTATTCATTTTAAATCTCCAAGAAAATTGGAAGAAGTGTGCCTGTGAGATAAGGATTTTTAAAATGTTATAGCACAAGAAGCTACTAAACTTAAAACAGTTGAAAATTTCAAATAACGTTTTGTTTATTTATGCAAATTTCCTTTATAGAATCCCTACAGTGTGGAAACAGGCCATTCAGCCGATCGAGTCTGTATCCACCCCTTACCCGAGCTCTTTCACCCCGCATTTCCCAAGCTGTAAATCCCTGGACACTATGGGACAATCCACCTAACCTGCACAATTTTGGATTATGGGAGGAAACCACAGAACCCCAACGCAGACAAGGGAGTGTATGCAACCCCACACAGACAGTCGCCCAAGGGTGGAATCAAAGCTGGGTTCCTTGTGCTGTGAGGCAGCAGTGCTAACCACTGACCCAAAGATTCATCAAATTCATAATAGTATGGTAAGCTTACTGCTTTTGAGTTTTTGAAAAGATTTATAGCTCGGATTGTGGATGAGGTCGTAGACCACCAACCCTTTATGGAAGACGCACTAACTGTGTCACCTAGTGAGACAACTACAGAAAACTATAGCAGCTCGGCAAACGAACCTATGACCTGATTGCTTTCACTCAGAATATTACATTGGAATCTTCCACCAATGGAGAAATCCAGTGCATGGAGGTTGGGAGGGAGTGCCTCAATGCACAGTAAAGAGCTAAAGAAAGGGCAGTGCTTGTCACTGGACACTCGGGTGTTTTCCAATCTTCCTGGTGGTGAAAATTGAATAAAGATTCGTACACCTTGTGTCTTTCATTGTGTCTCACACCCGCACGCACACACCATGGGTGCTGGGGAAAAAATAAGTACTACCGCAGTTAGGTGGTAGTGTGGGGGTTAAATAAAAAAAAAAAACAGGAGTTGTTTTGTGAAGGGCAAAAAAACCCCCAGCAATGTTAAGAAAAAAAAAGAGCTAAAGGCAAGTCGGGCAGAGGATTATCCAGAATGACAGATGGTACGTAGCACAGGCTGGACCTTATTTCTGGAGTCTCTGTTCAGTTAAACTGCTATAACTCAACCCTTCCACTACCTCCAGGTTCTGCTGACCCCAACCTGCCCAACTCAAACCTTAGCCTCCCGTTTCCAGAATTATTCACAACCTGTACGCCTGCCGAAATCACAGTAGTTTCTCTCAACAGTTCACAAAAAAAACTTTTAAATGTAGCCGCCTATGTCATGCACAAAAATTTGTCTCCGCATGTTCCCACATTCCCTTGTTCAAGGAATCTAAATTCTATCTCAACATTCCCAGAACCATGATCTTCCAACCAATTGCCTTGGATCCCAGCATTCCTGCTCTCCATCTAAACAAAAGTGTTCCAGAAAAAACTTAATCTGCTGCAGTCAAGCAGTGTCTTTGATAACACTCGATTAAAAGCAAAACAAAATGCTAGAAACCTGAAATAAAAACAGAAAATGCTAAAGGGTTCTGAAAAAGTGTTACATCCGACTTGAATCGTTACTTCTGTTGCTCCCAACACAAATGCTAGACTTACTGTTTTTCTCCAGCATTTTCTATTTTTTATTCCTTGATAACACTTTTAGCATGAGGCGATGTGAGGAACTCCACAGGACATTTGCTAATTGTGGCTTGTTTGTACTGTTTAACAGATCATCAGTATATTTAAAACAAAATGTTTTTGCACAACAAATCCTATTCTGGCTCACTGACTAGAACATTGACGCAATTCAGCTGATGATGTTGCAGTAATTGTTTCAATGCATTAATAATTGCTGGGCACAGTAAAATCTTATTCCACCCGTGCTTCTGAACAGTGTTATCCGATTTACCCACGACTAATGAGCTGCATGAAACTTTCTGCCAGTCATGGATATCAAAGGCTGCCCACACACCCCCGCCCGCTCCACCCTCTCCCCCAATGTTGGCTTGTACAATAAGCTAAGCCCAGCCATGACCCTGATCTTAAAACTTGCGCAAAGTCAGAATAGAAACGCCTGGTAAAAATCAGAGCTGCAGTGATATGTTGACAAGGCTGGGAACCAAACATGGGCGTCAAAAAAGCAGGGTCTCCTGTGTATTACAAAACTGTCAGAATGAGGTTTCTTTTTGATTCTCTGGCCTCTCTTACCTGCTAATCATTCGCAGATTGTCCTTAATGAATATAGTTAACATAACTTTTTTATTTTAAAAAAATAAAAAGTTTCTTCCTCCTCTTCTGAAGTTGCCTCATATTGTGTCACAGCTGCATGAGCTGTGCCTGGGTATACCACCCAGGTAGACATTATTTCCTCACGGAGCCAGACAATTCAACTGTGGAGGCATTACAAAACAATCCAAGGCAAGAGAGCAGTCAATAGTGTACAGACCTCTATCATGCAGCGATGACATTCACAAATCGGAAAGGCTTGAAGGGATATGGTCTAAACACAGGGAGGTGGGACTACTTTAGTTTGGGAACATGGTTGACGTGGACTGGTTGGACCGAAAAATCTGTTTCCATGCTGTTTGACTCTATGACTCAAAATTATTAAAATTCCCTGAGGGTTTATCACTTGCCTAGTTGATGCCCTGTCACCACAAACTCAGGATTTTTGTTTTCCATTAAGAGCTTCCTCCTCACTGAGGAGGCTTCAGGCCAACCTAAATTCAACAACTGCTTTATTACATGAACAATGCTAAATAGGTTGTTGTTGAAACTGCGACTTTAAGTATTCTACACTGAAGGAAAGGGTGCAACAAATTTAACACTCCCTTAGTAGTGTCTGTTGCTGGCTGATCATAAAATAGCAATGCTAGGGTCATGGAAAAGTCTCACAACTCAAGTTTCTCCTCTTCCAGCAAGTTGGAAGGAGGCCTGTACTGGTGCAGAGCCAGCTACAGAATTAAAAGCACAGAACAAGAGAAAGTTAATGGGCGAGCCCGGACACACTGGAAGGATTTCATGGAAGACCCTCCCTGATCATTTCCCAAGGCAGAGAAATGTCAGAATTTAATATTACCTCACAGATTTGGGAACAACCCATGCCTGTGGGGATTATCATGAAGTAATGCAGATCAGTTGATCAGAAATGCTCCATACACCAGACATAGAAACAGGGGAACAAAATCCTATATGAAGCTTTTCCTGAGGTTCTTCAGATTAAAAGCCAGTTGGTAAAATGGAATTGTCACAAAAGCTAATAATGTAGTGGATAAAAGCAAATTACTGCGGATTCTGGAATCTGAAACCAAAACAGAAAATGCTGGAAAATCTCAGCAGGTCTGGCAGCACCTGTAAGGAGAGAAAAGAGCTGACGTTTCGAGTCTAACTGACCCGTTGTCAAAGCTAATAATGCAGTGGGCAGCTTGCCATCGAAATCCCTGTTTAGTTCAAGAACTTTAAGACATGTTTCGAAGATAGCAGGATCAGTCTAAATGGCAAAGAATGTGAAACTGGAGACAAAAACCAAGAGAGTATTTCTGTTTGAGAAGTGCTAAGCTCAAGGCCATCTTTTTAAAGACAGTCACTAAGAAATCTAAATTGGCAATTCAGAAGAAACTTCTTTGCCCAAATAATGCAGAGTGTGGGGAATATGATGGGGCATTGAGTAATTGGGACAATTAGTAGAGATGCATTTACGGGGATAAGTACATAAAAGGGAAGGAAATAGCAGGGTAAGATGGACCCGAAACATTGACTGGTTCTCTCTCCACAGATGCTGCCAGACCTACTGAGTTTCTCCAGCAGCTTGTTTTTTGTTTAAGTTGAGGAAGGCTGGGAAGAACTCACATGGCCCATTAACAGCAGTATGAACTGGTTGGGATGAATGGCCTGTTTCTGTTTGGAACATTCTGTTAGTTCTATAAAACATTAGATAGAGAACCTTTTTGTCCATTCCTTGTGATTTATTACATTGCTCGTCAACAAGATTACACTGTTTTAAGTTAAATATTCCAGTCAACAGTAATAACAAGCTAATCCAGTGCAATTCTCCAATTTCCCAATGGGAAATATCATAGCCCCTACCTCAGCAATTTAATAGGCATGATTGGTCAGGCACTGAAAGGGTTCTCAGCAGTGTCATCTATTATGGACTTTATCTTTGAGAACTGGACTTGAAATTGTTGGGTGTTTTTCTGCACTTGTTAATTTGGCTTAATTTTTGACAATGAATATTCCTTAATCTTTTGACTCATAATTTAGATATAAAAATTAATTTGCTGAATTCTTTTTGTGTTTTTTCTTGGAGGAGAAGGAAATTAAGTTGTAAGGGAGGTTGATTGCATGTACTTGGGCTAAAACACACAGCTGTGTGTACAAGGCCACCTGGAACAGGCTGAGTGTTAACAGTTTTGGATACTTGTGGGGGGGGGGACTTACCAGGGGTAAGTAATGGGGTTCAGGCCTCTGGCATGGAGTCTGTCCCCGTTACTCAGAAGGGAAGGGTGGAGAAGAGCAGAGCAATAGTAATTGGGGACTCGATAGTGCGGGGCACAGATAGGAGGTTTTGTGGGAACGAGAGAGACTCACGTTTGGTATGTTGCCTCCCAGGTGCAAGGGTACGTGATGTCTCTGATCGTGTTTCCCGGGTCCTGGAGGGGGAGGGGGAGCAACCCGAAGTCGTGGTCCACATTGGCACCAACGACATAGGTAGGAGGAGTGCAGAGGATGTTAGACAGGCTTTCAGGGAGCTAGGTTGGAAGCTCAAAGTTAGAACGAACAGAGTTGTTGTCTCTGGTTTGTTACCCGTGCCACATGATAGAGATTCGAGGAATAGGGAGAGAGAACAATTAAATGCGTGGCTTCAGGGATGGTGCAGGAGGGAGGGGTTCCAGTTTTTGGATAACTGGGGTTCTTTCTGGGGACGGTGGGACCTCTATAAACAGGATGGCCT
>NC_057743.1:22131847-22205861 GCF_004010195.1 Chiloscyllium plagiosum | reverse complement strand
GAGCCTGAAGCGTGGAGAGATAAGCTAGAGGAGGGTGGGGGTGGGGAGAAAGTAGCATAGAGTACAATGGGTGAGTGGGGGAGGGGATGAAGGTGATAGGTCAGGGAGGAGAGGGTGGAGTGGATAGGTGGAAAAGGAGATAGGCAGGTAGGACAAGTCCGGACAAGTCATGGGGACAGTGCTGAGCTGGAAGTTTGGAACTAGGGTGAGGTGGGGGAAGGGGAAATGAGGAAGCTGTTGAAGTCCACATTGATGCCCTGGGGTTGAAGTATTCCGAGGCGGAAGATGAAACGTTCTTCCTCCAGGCGTCGGGGGATGAGGGAGCGGCGGTGAAGGAGGCCCAGGACCTCCATGTCCTCGGCAGAGTGGGAGGGGGAGTTGAAATATTGGGCCACGGGGCGGTTTGGTTGATTGGTGCGGGTGTCTGTCCATTTTCCAGTCTGCAGTCAAGAATTCTTCGAAAAGTATCCCACCAAGACCCATTACCCTACATTTCCCCCGACTAATGCATCTAACCTATACATCCCAGAACACTATGGACAATTTAACATGGTCAATTCATCTAACCTGCACATCTTCAGACCGTGGGAGGAAATTGGAGCAGCCAGAGGAAACCTAAGCAAACACGCGGAGAATGTGCAAACTCCACACAGACTGTCACCCAAGGCTGGAATCAAACCTGGGTTCCTGGCACTGTAAACAGCAGTGCTAACCACTGAGCCATCCTGCTGCCTGTATAAACTGGATTTTTAAATGAATCAGAAGTTTTTGATCTAAATTTGATTTAATCACTCTGCTGATAACCCCAAGAGAAAGCTCTTGAAGACCAGCTATAAGCAGTTGACATTTAGCTTGCTGGCCTCTGTTATGGGGGCACTAATCTTGACTTTCATTAAGGATTACTGTTGAGACAGAGCAGAAACAGGGCAACTGGATTATGGAAATCATCACTTAATGAACTGAGGACAGGACAGTGAACAGGAATAGAGGGTTGCATCATCAACTATGACACAGAGTATTAAATGTTTCTGCATAGTAAACACCACGCTGATTGTAGACATCAATGTAACTCTCTTCCATAACCCAAGGATAAAAGCAATGAAGGGGCATCTTTAATGAAAACGTGATGACAGATCCAATTATTTGCCAACTGTGGAAAGGCAGTGATATCGTGCATATGTCACTGGACTTCTAATCTAGGAGCCCAGGCTAATGTTCTAAAGTCATGTGTTTGAATCCCACAATGGCATATGGTGAGATTTGAATATAGTAAAATCTGGTATTAAAAGCTAGTTAAAATGGAACCATGTAACCACTACAATTGCCACAAACAAACTCATCCAATTCTATGTCCTTTAGCTAATACCTGATATCCTTTAAAGGAAGAAATTGCTGCCCTTACCTGGTCTGATCAAATGTAACTCTAGACCCACAGCAATAAAGATGATTCTCAACTATCCTCTGAAAAAATGTAGTAGACAGCCAATCAGTTCAAGGGTAACTAGGGATGAGCAACAAATACTAGCCTTACCAGCTTCACTCACATCCCAAACAAGAACAAAAAAATATTGAGTACATACTTTCAATGTCATTATATTGCTTCGCTCTAAATTAAGTGATTGGTTCCAGTGACCTCTTCACAATTGCTTACTTTTACATCTAAAGTCAACCCTGCCAGATATGGTTTGACCGATATGGAGTTTTAGTCAAATCTAGTCATGAACATCAGTGATTTTAAAAATCAACATGTAGGACATGGCAGTGACTTTAAAGTTTGTTTGCTGTTGTCATCAACATTTACCTGAAAATCCTCAGCTTTTATACACAAGCGAAGAAGGTCTGAACAAAATGAGTATTGCAAACAAAATATGTAAGAGTTGATGCATTGACACCAGTTTGCTCTGCTGCTTGAATGGCCTATTAAGGCAAAAGGAATCTTCAGTCAGGTAGAAAGAGACAAACTCAAGTCTGAAACTGATCAGACCGACACTGCTGACACTCCTGGGGACAGTTCCTGAAACTGCAGCTGTTTTCTGTGTCTTGTGATTAGCTTTAAGGTTAGCAACTTTGCTTGATTTTGAGCTTTAAAAAGGAATCAAGAATCAAGATGTATCAGGATGTCCCAGACAGCAGGAGTTTCTTGAAGTCCATTGAGAAGAAAGTGGGAAATTCCATGGGGGGGAATGGACAAAGAGGAACCCATGAGGTTATTGCTAAGGCTTGCAATCTCATGTCCTAGAGTGCCCTTCACTCACTGGTAGCACTCTCATTCATGAGTCAGGAGATTAGGGGTTCTTGCCTTGCTCCATGCTGATACTTCAGTGCTGATGCAGTACTGCATAACTGGAACTACAGCCTTTTCAATGAGTTATTAAACTATCAGCCCTCTCAAGAGGACATAAAAAGATCCCACAGTATTGTTTAAAACAAAAAGAGTTTAGGAATTTTCCTGGGGTCCTGGTGAAGTATTTATTTCTCTACCGTCATCACAAAGAAGCTCTCTGGGTAGTCATGAAATGGAGATGCAGGTGTTGGACTAGGGTGTACAAAGTTAAAAATCACACAACACCAGGTTATAGTCCAACAGGTTTAATTGGAAGCACTAGCTTTCGGAGCGCTGCTCCTTCATCAAGTGGTTGTGTGCAATTGCAGGGAGTCTCTTCAGAGCTGTACATCTGATCAGTATTAAATGTTTGATAGATATTTGAAAGGATGACAGTGTTTTGTAACTGATTTCTTTGTAGAACTGTCGTAGCACATGTTTTTGACAATCTTTCAATAGTTATATGCAAATGATGTTCCCCAGTTTGGTCTTGATATCAGAAAATTGCACTCATTACTATTTGGCTCTATTAACCATTAGATCTTGTGAGAAAAGTTATTTTTAAACTAACAAACTCATTTTGTTTCTGTTTTTATGATCACCTCCATATGAGTTATTATATATTTGAAATGATCATGACAAAAAAAAAAGCTGATTACTATTCTGTGATCAATTAACACGGAGCAATCTTTCAGGCTATTGATTTCAACGAACTTAAGAGACATAGGGCATAATTTGAAAGCCAAGAATGGAATAATGCAGTCACTACGGATGTGAACCATCATTTTGTGACTTACAGTGAGAGCTGCCATGTTAGATGGTGACTGACACACCATCCCACTACCAAGATCATTCAAGCTAACTCACACAAACAGCTCACTAAGAGCTGGCAGGTAGCGATTTGAAGAGTTTCTCCATCCATTGCACACCTCAACATCAGTGTCCTGGGTCACCAGAAACCTGTGGCTACTCAGAAGCCAACAGGAGGAGTCAAAACCTCCTCAGGAGATCCAGCTACAATAAAGTGTTTGTTTTCTTCTTGTCACAGGGTGAGGGCCACAGTGAAAGGACTGGTTCAAACACAAGGCCAGAGCTTTCTGAGGCCTCTCCCTTGTCTCCAACTGCCCCAAGATTAACTCTCAATCCAGAAGGCAGGTTGCCCTGGTTTCCCATTTGTGTCACCAGTGCCTTCATAGAATCCCTACAGTGTGAAAGCAGGTCATTGAGCCTATCGAATCCACACTGACCCTCCAAAGAGCATCCCACCCAGACCCACTCCCTCCCATATCTCTGTAACCCTGCATTTCCTTTGGCTAATCCACTTAACGTACTTATTCCTGGACACAATGGACAATTTAGCCTGGCCAATCCACCTAACCTGTACATCTTTAGACTGTGGAAGGAAACCAAAGCACCCAGAGAAAACCCATGGAGACACATGGAGAATGTGCAAACATCACCCATCCCTTCTTGCCTGGGACTTAGTCAAGAGTGGAGAAAGGGGAAAGTATGTCACCAATTCTCTTTCATCTAATTATTTACTATCTCATCACATCTTTTGCCATTTTCAAGAATGGGAAAATGTCAACATGAGATTCCCCCATGGATAGAATTTAGACGCTGAATGATACTGGTGTGAGTACTGTGAAAAAAAAAGTCACCAACCATGATCTCCTAATTGGCAAAAATGAATTTCAAAAAAAGATAGTAAATGAACTGTGTTATACATTCATTTGGATTCAATCCCTTGTGTGAAGTCAAAGCAGTGAGGGTGGAGGAAGATATGCCTTGTTAAGGATCTGAATGTACCATAATTAATGTTTCTGCCTGGATCAGAAAACTCGTGATAACTTATTTAAATCTTAACATAATTCCACTTCTCAAGCAAGATCAAAGTTGTATTGGTTTATTCCTTATTGGAATATCTCTGTTATTAGGGCTTCTTATGCCAGGCCTTGAAATAGTGGCATTTCCCTGATTTCACTTACCATCTGGGTGCTCTGTGAGTGACTGCAGATGTGCCCATACGTGGATTCTGTTTTGACTCCACAAATGATTAAGCACAGGCAACTATCTTGTGCAAGTGAGCCCAAGTGAAACATCCCATAGTTGAATTACAACCTTACAACCGCTAAAGGTAAGTCTTAGTGTTTGAAACCATATGCTCGTTCTTAAAACAATGCTCTTCAAAATGGAATGGATCTGCAAGTTTGACATTTCCAAAGGGAGTAATAGCCTCAGCATGTTGTTGAGGCAGGTTCATGTGTCAAGGAGGCACAGGAAATCTGGATCATATTCTGGTTTGTATTTGTTCTCCTTTAAGCTGCGTAAATGGCAGCCAAGGTATCCAAAAACAAAGGGTTGCTTGAAAACACAAGGGTAATCACACCTCGTCCCTAACACTTAATCCCATAATAATTAATGATCTGCATTTTGTAAATGAAAGATAATTGAGAATAGACAGGCAGTCAATGGATTTGAGTGGTAC
This sequence comes from Chiloscyllium plagiosum, assembly GCF_004010195.1. Classification (NCBI taxonomy): domain Eukaryota; kingdom Metazoa; phylum Chordata; class Chondrichthyes; order Orectolobiformes; family Hemiscylliidae; genus Chiloscyllium; species Chiloscyllium plagiosum. The sequence goes on along the minus strand of NC_057743.1, from coordinate 22,201,050 downwards.
ATTTGGAGCCATTGGCTGTCAAATGGGATACTCTCACATCTTAAGAGGTTCATGGGTTAATTCCCAGTCGAGAGGCTTCTACACAAAATCTAGGATGGCTCTTCAGTTCAGATTTGAACGAATGCTGCACTGCCAGAGATGCCATTTCTTAAGTTAAAAAGTTTAAGCAAAAATCTTGTCTTCCTACTCAGGTGGACAAAATAGATCCCCTGGCACAGTCATTAGACCTGGGCCAATATTTATTTTGTAATTAACATCAGAGAGGGCAGATTATCTCCTCATTTAACACATTGCTGTGTGTAGGTGCTTGCTGTCCACTAATTGGCTGCTGCATTTTCTACATACAACAGTAACCACCTTCAAAATTACTTTATTGGTTGTAAATTATGGGACATGTTAAGGTTGTGAAAGGCTCTGTATAAATTCTGTTCTTTATTTGAAAATAAAATATTCTTATGTAGCCTTCTAAACATAATCTTTGACTTTGAGCTATACCAACACAGGTCTGAAGCTCTGGTAATGGGAACAATTAGAGAATATCATATAAAAAACGTATAACCACAATGAAACATCTCTGTGTGGATACCAATAAATTTAGTGACATTACACACAGTTACTGCAGAATTACAACAGCTCTCTCCTAAAAGCATTTTTTCAACAGACCTTAGAAAGTAAATCTAAAAAGAAATCAACTTTCTAATGACAGTTTTTGGTGATATATGCTGTGTTAAAGGTGTGGATCACATCTTGTCAGACAGGGACTTTCAGGAATTTTACCTGTCAGATTTCTCTCAAAGACCACCATATAGAAAGCAATGTAAATGGTACCACAGGATTAGTTTTTCATTAAAAAGTTTAAAAAAGAATTTGCAAGACTCAAGCAGACAACAGTGCTCCATTATTACTACCTCTACTTTAGCTTTGTGTTTAACAACCAAGATAAGCAAAGAAGGCAAAATGTTATACTTTACCCAAATTTAAGTACGATTTTGGATAAGATCATTTTTGTTACTGATTATCAGATTAGGTTCTTCACTGTTGCTAAGCTACTTGCATCTTAATGAGAATAGTTTTGGATCTGCCTGGCTGATGCACCTCGATTATATAAATATGTAAATCACTAGCAAAATGCTTAAGTGCAAGAAAACTGATCCTATCATTGAAAACACTGTAAATTCTAAAATTCTACACATAGTCATGATAGAAGTGTCAATGTTTTGCTTTGAAGGTAAACTGAAAACTCAAGTTCAAATATTGCTTCTGCTATTTAAATAAATATCATCCCTTGTAGTCAAGAACTTACAAACATCATTCAGGCTCAAATATAGACATGCGATCATGCACACACATACACAAAGCATCCTTTCATGCCATACTAGTTAGTCTGCATGGGAAACTTGTCCAAAAACTGAAAACTCATGACAAACACATCAGGCCTAATATTGTGATCTAGCAGCACATGACAAAAGTAAGCTCAGTTGCTGAACATAGGAATGTTCTGAACATTGTGACCATCTTTAATCACTTTAAACTCCCTGATGTTGTTTGTGTCTTTCTATCTTCTTCCCAGTATGCTTTGAGGGGATGGATTTCCACAGAGTGGATGGAAGTTCCCTGATCTGAAATATGCACAGGACCCATCTAAGACAGCATATCCTTCAGGAAATGAAATACAATGGAGAGGGGGTTAATAAACTGACATTAATGCATTAAAATTCAATACTTGTCCCTTCAGGGATTTCCAGCAATGAAAGCTATATGTGATCATGCACACCACTCAAGATTTTAAAAGTACATCAAAGTTACATGGTCAGCACAGCACAGAAACATGCTTTTTGGCCCAACTGGGCTGTGCTGTGGTTGATGTTCCATACAACCATCTTCCCACCTTATTTTATTTAACCCTATCAGTAGGAGCTTCAATTCCTTTTTTCTGATATGGTGCTTTCCATCTTCCCTTTAAATCCATCTGCACTATCCATCTCAACTATTCCTTGTGTTGGCAAGTTGTGCAATCTTATCATCAGATGTTGAAATTGTCCAGAACTTCAAATTTTGTGCAATGCATCCCGAATTTGTACAAATAAGGTTTCACAGGCTTAACCCTGGTTAGATGAGAGAAATTTTTCGCAAGCTGTTTAAGTCAATAGTCAAAATTACCCAGCATAAAGATAACTTTCATTCATACAATGTTCCTCATATAAAAAAAATATGGTTTTTACATGGTTTTACATGGTTCCAGGAGGTACACAATGCTGGACTCCCTCAATAGTTCACTAAAATGTTAGCCCAAAATTATATGCCGAAGTCCTGAAGTGCAGCTTGAGTCCCCTTTCTTGTTTTTGTTTCTGATTTACAGTTTGTGTGGATTTTATTTAATATTTAACTCACTGCCACATCGCTTCTGGGTATGTACACCTTGAAGAAGTTCTGCCCCTCTCTACTATCAGTTCTGACGAAGGGTCACTGGACTTGAAACATTAATTCTGATTTCTCTTCTCAGATGCTGCCAGACCTGCTGGCTTTTTTTTAAGAAACTTCTATTTTTGTGTTTGAGACCCCTTCCTTTTTATTTTAGGTTCAGTCATAGGATGTTGATGGATCTGGCTAGGCCAGCATTTATTGTCCAACCCTAATTGCATGAGGGCAGTTAAAAGTCAACTATCTTGCTGTGGATCTGGAGGCTCACTAGGCCAGACTGAATAAGGATGGCAGATTTCCTTCCGTGAAGGACATTCGTGAACTAGATGTTTTTTGCCAACATCGTTAGATCTTTAACACTAGATTCTTTATTCAATTCAAATTCCACCATCTGCCATGGCAGAATATTAGTTAAGTTTCTGAGTTAACAATCTAGCAATAATACTACTAGGCCACTGCATCCCCACAAGTCATAGGCGAGAATGCTGTCATTTGGTCAAGGCTAACAAGTAATTGTCTCAAAATGAAGGGCCAGCACTGGGCCCTCAGAGCAAAAAAGATGAGCTTGAAACTCAGATGGTTCATGCTCATATGTTCCAAGAACAAACAGAAAAACTGGACCTGTCTATTCTAATTTGATTCCCGGTTTCTTCCCTGTATCCTTTTACATTGATTTTCAAATTCTCTTTTCAATTGCATTATAGTCTTTGCTTTAAAGGCTGCTCTGGTAAAAAAAAATTCCATTATCCAATTACCCTCTTAAAAAAAATGTCCAACTTCCTCAATTAGTTCCCCTAGCAATACTCCTCAATCTACACCTTCTTGTTATCAACTTGCTAGCAAGTGAAAGGGTCAGTTTGAATTTTGAAAATGTCTCCTTCTCTGTTCTTGTGGAAAGATACCAAACGTTTTAACTGTTCTTCATAACTACAACCTCACAATTTGGTATCATGCTAGAAAATCTTCACTTTATCCTTTCTATGATTCTATATATCTTTCTTGTCTTCAGATAGCCTGAATTACATGTAATTTTCCAAATGTAGCCAAGCAACAATTGTTCAAATTCCAATCTGCATACAGAACTCAGACTCCCATCTGCTTGCTGACTGTACTTCCACCTTTAAAGGGCTATCCATAGGTATCCGTGACTCTCTTCATTCTTCCACTGAAGGATTTTACTGCCTTAAAAACTCAACAAATAGGCAACTGCTTGGCTCCAGAAATGTACATCTGCTAAATAAATAAATAATCTTGCAATTAGGTTTTATTTAAAGATTTCACTTCATATTCTCTCTCAAAATGTACTATTCAATTTATACACATTTTATACACCGAGGTGCAACTGGTATTCATATGGCCTTTCTGTTGACCTCTTTACACCTCCTGAATCTGCTGCTCACACGTCCATTCATTTAACATCGCTAGTACAGAATTTGATACCATTTTTCTATTTTCAACTCTTCTATACTAATCTCCTGCAATGTTGTAAATGGTAAGCCCAGATCAATTATAAAACTGGAATGATCCAGTGCAGAAAAAGGCCTATTCTGTCTGGGACACACCAGATACAGGAGCAGTTACAGTGGAAGAGATATTTGAACCAGGGCATGCCGACACAATTCCATCCTCAACTTCTAATCATATATTCTGTTCTTATTTTTAAATTAATGGAAAGATTTACACAGCATTTGTTCACATCATATATGAGGATGTTTCTGGTGTGTGGCTCATTTGTGGTGTGCGCGGTCATTTGTGAGCACAGTGTTTCTTTATTATTTATTGGGTTGTGGGTGTCACTGACCAGCATTTAATGCCTATTCCAAATCGCTCTTAGAAGTGTGCCACTTTTTTGAACTGCTGCATCTTCTGGGGTAGTAAGAACACCCATAGTGTTGTTAGGAAGGGAGTTTGAGGACTTTGATTCAGGAATGGTGAAATATATATATTAGTGCCAAGGCAGGATGACATGCAACTGGGAAGGAACTTGTAGGTGTTGTTGTTTTGTATCTGAAGCTCCTGACCTTCTGGATGGCAGAGTGTGCAAGTTTGGAAGGTGTTGTTGAAGGAGCTTTGATGAATTATTGCAGGGCACCTTGTAGGTGGTATATATTGCAGCCACTGTCCATCTGTGTTGATGGTGAAGGGGGTGAATGCTAAAAATGGTCGGATGGGTCAACAGTCAAACAGGCTGCTTTGTCTTGGATGGCGTCAAGCTTCTCAAGTGTTGCTGGAGCTGCACTCATTCAAGTGGAGAATATTCCATCACATTCCTGACTTGTGCCTAGGGGAGAGTTTGGGGAGTCAGCATATAAAAGCCAAGAGTCCACGGAACTGGCAAATAGCCAGAGAACCCAATTCCTCCCACTCTGTTTTAACCTTCACAGATTATGCACAGCTCTTAGGAAGGCTTGTCCAATATATGTTGCACATAATGGATGCATCTCGACGAATGATTGTAATTATTTTTAAAAATCTTGAAACTAAGGGATAACGTTCAAAACTTAAACCAAATACAATAAGCAACACATCATAACGCACAGAACAGGACCGAGCGTCGCAATAGTGTCCATTATTCCAAGCTGCCTTTATCCTCATCTGGCAGTTTTACAGAAACAGAATTCAGGACCGTTTCTCAGTTTCTGTCCTGATCTCGAGGCTACTGCAATTCCTCATCAGGTGTCACATCATTTCTCCGGGAATTAGTTGAAAAATGAGTACAGATCTAATCACAAGAAAGCAAAATCACCGGGAAATACCCGGGAAATGATGTGCGGCTGGGATTTTAATAAAACGAGAAATGGCGCCTCTCCCCTCAATGTAATTACTACACTGACAGAACTGACAGCAGAAATGCTACAAGTCCAGTGACAGGGCATTTCCATTACTTCATTGTATTTATTATAGGCCAGTCATCATAATGAAGGTGTCCTTCGACACCACCAATAGCATCATCGCACAAAAGAGGGGCGCTGGGGGCTCACTGATATTCAACATATTAAATAGATTCATTCCCGCTGAAATTGCAGAGCATTACACACCAGGTTCTGGTAAGAAACTGCACGCTGCGTTTTTGCAAGAAAGGAGACGGTTCAAAATGAGAAGGGGGACATTTCAAAATGAGTCATTACAAATTTCTTTCTGCGTTCCTGGCATCCTATTCTGGTGGGACCCTGTCCCAGATCAGATTTAGTCCCGCCAGACCATGCATCACTATCACTGTCCCCATACTTTGGTAAGAAAGCTCCTGTCCCAGAACAATTGCCCAACACTTGTGCACTGCCATCAGTACCTTTCTCCCACCGCTCACAAACTGCATACAATTAATGGACTGAAATATGAAACGGCGACAGACGTTATTTAAACTCAGCTGCCTGTTTGACCAGGAATGCAATGCAAGCACGGAGAAGCCTCGCGCATTGTGCCTTATATATTCATACAGTTTCTTTGCAATCACACAAATGATTAAATACTGGGTTTGGCAGACATACACATTTCAAATGTACCGGCTGGAACATTTGTATTCATCATTTATACATAATAACACTGTAATCTGGAAGCCAAGCATCCACTCAGAATCAATGAACCTAGAGAGAAACATAATCCCTGTCCAATGATTAAACACTCCTTACCTGAACCGAGGGGAATCTTTCACACACTCTTCAAAATCCACTGTCATTTTGATGGTCTCTTTCTCTCTAGTTTGGCATTCACCCTTCATTTAGTCTGCTCATCGCCTGGTCTGAGAAACCGAACGCGAGGATGTGCCTGCGACCGGACTTGATTTAGTCCAAAATGGTAGGAATGGTGTGCAGTGAACCCCGGAGCCAACGATCCATTCTCCTGCTCTCTCTCTGTATGCTCGGGGACAAGAGGAGCTGCAAGCCCGACGCCCTGCCTCTGGGAGCTGTCAATCAGCTGATGGCCAAGACACGCCCGGCGGCTCTGTGACGGCTATGGGGGCGGCCATCTTTGATAAAGGCGCGGGGGCGTCGTTGGCCGATCAGTGAAAATAGACGTACGTATATATTTTTAAAATATATATATATCCTGGATCAAGTAAAAGAGGCGAAATGGAATGAATAGGGAAACATGCAGGATGAAATAATTGGAGACAAAGAATTAGATGATCTACGATGGCCAAAAGATGTGCATAGGTGGATGTCAGTCTGCTTCCGTGTACAAATCCTTCCCAGTTACAGAGAAGAAGAATTAAAATAAAACCGATTTGAAAGTATGGCGTGGCTTATTATTCAATGTCCCGAAAGTTAAACTGTCCCTCGTTTCCACTCTGTTTGCCGGACTGGAGCCACTGCAACTGTCCTTCTCCTCCTCTCCTCCACCTCCTCCATCCCTCCCCAAAGAAGACCAAAATCAGCTATAGATGCATAGATATTAAATGATAGTAAGATGAACAGCAGGGCTATTTAGAGAACAATAACGGATTTACAGAGGGGATCAGGGGCATGAATCTGGTATTAACTGTACAGTTTGCACCTATCTTTACCAAAGCAAAAGACACGAAGGCCATGGTGAAAGGTAAGAACAGGCTTTAGAAGGATTTGATATAGATATGGCGATGGTATTGAATAGATTGTCGGAACTTAAAAATTGATAAGATGACAGGACCAAATGAGAGTGAAAATTGTGATGGCAGTTATCATCACTTTGTAGTCTTCTTTACACCTAAGGACGGCTCTAAAGGACTGAAAAATTGCAAATGTTACACCCTTGTTCAAAAAAGGCCCACGGGCCAATCAATTTAACTTTGGTGATGGGAAATTCTAGAAACAATAATTCAGGACAAAATTAAGTCTGTGGTCAAATTCTGGTTAATTGGGGAATCAGAACTGATTTGTTAAGGGAAAGTAATACATGATTATCTTGCTGGACATTTAGAAGAGGTAACAGAGAGGGGTGATCAAGGCAATGCTATTGATGTGTACATGGATTTTCAGAAGGCATTTGATATAGTGTCACACAACAGTCTTGCAAGCAAAGTTAGAGTTCATGAAATTTTTAAAAAGATGCAACAAGGATACAAAATTGGCTGAGTGACAGAAACAGAGAGTATTGGTCAATGCATATTTATTGACCCAGAAAAATGTTTACATTGGAGTTCTCCAGGAATTAACATTGGGATCATTGCTGTTCCTGATATATATTAATGGCCTTGACCTTGGTGCACAGGGCACAATTTCAAAATTTGTAGACGGTATGAAACTTGGAAGCTTTGTAAACTCTGAAAAGACTATAGCAAAACTTCAAAAGGATGTAGACAAGTGGTAGATAAAGTTTAATACAGAGAAATGTGAAGTGATTCATCTTGAAAAGAGGAATATGGAGGGACAATATAAGCTAAAGGTACAGCCCTAAAGGGGGCCCATCAGCACATGATGTTTATGTACATAGGTCATTGAGGGTGATATGATAGATTGTGAGAACAATGAGTATGACATTGTCCACTTTATTAATAGGGACGGAGCATAACACAAGGAATTTATGTTAAACCTGGATTAAATACTAGTTCAGCCTTAGTGTTCAGTTCTAGATGCTGCTCTTTAAAGAAGATGTGAAGGTACTTAAGTGAGTGTAGAGCAGATTAATGGGAATAGTTCCAGGGATGTGGAACCTTAGTTCCAAAAATGGATTGGAAATGTTGGGAATATTTTCCTTGAATAAGAAAGAAAAGGCAGGCGACTGGATAGAGGTATTAAAATTCATGTGGTTCTTGGCAGAGTAAATGTTTTCATGTATGAACGATTTGAGACAAGGGGGCACAGAGTTCAAACAACTGTCAAATTAAGCCATGCGGACACGCAACGAATGGCTTAGAATCTGGAAGCATCGCGGTGGTGACAGGATAAGGAAAAACGTGCAACTGAACAGGACAAAAACAGTCCATTCAGGGAAACAGCGCTGTCACAATGGCCAGAATGATCTCTTACCGCATTGTAACCTCTGACCTTCGCGCAAACCTACGCCCTATCTCCTGCATTTTTTCTCATTAGCTCAGAGTCCATGACAGCATCAGATCGGCGTCACCTTTCGAGAAGGACCCCGAATGTGCTCTATCTCTCTCATTCAGGGACAAATCAGGGCTGTGTTAAAATGAGCCTGCCTTGTTTTTCCATTAACCTTCAAGACATCTGGCGTAACATGGATTAATTATACATTCAGTATAAAATCTTAAATATGTGCTTCAATATTTCAGTGGGACCCGTGGTGCGTCTGTGATTTTGTTTTTTCTGTCAGGCCCTTGTTTGGCTGGGCTTTAGGGTCCTGGAGCCTCCAGTCGCGTTCGGACGCTGAGGGAAGGACGATTGTTCCCGGGATCGGAGCACCCAATGGCGGCGAAGGCGCGGTATTTAATCTTTTTTCAGTACTGTGGCACTCGGTACAGGTGGGTACAATCTCCCATTTTCACACGGACACCTTTAGACAGTGATTCTTTCTTCCCCAGGTGTAAATGCAGCTCCGGTCACATGGAGTGGGAAAGGGCTGTCTCCGATTGACCCCGGCTGCTGTCATGACCCCAGTGTTTTTAGTTTTAGGAAAGAACCCATCGATTCCTTGATGGTTTAAGATACAAAAACACACACCTGCAGGAACGCAGCAGGTCTGGAAGCATATCTGCGGGGAGAAAAACAGAATTAAGTTTTGAGTCTGATATGACTTCTTCAAAAGTCAAAAAGTGTAGTGCTGGAAAAGTACATCCGTTCAGGCAGCATCCAAAGGGCAGGAGAGTCGACGTTTCGAGCATGAGCTCTTCATCAGGACCGGCTATGCTTTTCCAGTACCACACTTTTTGACTGATCTCCAGCAGCTACAGTCCTCACTTTCTCCGAGATGACTTCTTCAAAACCCTAATGGTTTGTCCAGTGGCCCCAGTCTGCTGTCTCTCTGGTGGACCTCGGCCAAGGAGGACCAGATGCCTTGGTTTCCACTCACACGTGGAAAAGTAGCGAGTTGCGTGAGGTGTCAGGGGTTCCTGTCACTGATATTATCATAAGTCAGTGGCTTTAGAACTGGAGAGAAATCAATGCATTTGAACTTTATGATATGGAGTTCAGTCTATGTTGACAATCACCTGATGAAGGAGCGTTGCTCCGAAAGCTAGTGTGCTTCCAATTAAACCTGTTGGACTATAACCTGGTGTTGTGTGATTTTTAACTATGTTGACAAATGCATTGATTAGACTCAGGCAAACAGGCCAAAATAACATTTCAAGTAATCAACAAATAGTCTTGATAGTAGTTTATTGTGATGTGGCACATCAGAGTTAGTAAAATTCCAGAGACTTATCAATCAACTCAGGAGATCCTGAAATATACCTTGAAAGATTCTCAATATGCCCTTTATGTGACAATGCTAGACCAAATGTTGACAGTGAATGAATATTTATCACAAGATGCAAGTATATTTGCAAACAAAGAAATATTCTTAGTTGTGTACATTATTGTTTGTTGTATTCTTGCATCCAATGATTTTCATTGTCATAAGGTCCTTTAGATGAGTTGGAAAATCCCTTGGCTATATGTCACAAGGGGTGGGTTTTCTTTAAAGTTACTATAAAAGCTGCAATGAGTTTGTTTTAATGTAGAATTAGAATTAGCTTTATTGTCACGTACTCAAATCAGTACAATGAAATGTTTTTAACGTCACCACTTACAGTACCATCTTGGGTACAAAGGTACCTGTGTACAGCTTCTTCAGTTACAAGATTACAGTGTAACGATGTCACCAACACACAGCGCCACATTAGGTACAGGGTACCTTGGCACAATCCTTAGTTACAGAATAGAGAAATGAGGAAAAAAAAAGTTATGGTATAACCGTAGATCAAAAAAAAATGCAAAGTTTAAAAAGACAAACATCACAATCTCTCTCCTAGGGCTGTTCGCAGCACAGTGAGCCTCCATGTGATCTGACCACTGGCTGCCATCACTCTTCTGCACTGGTCCTCTGGTCTGGGCTGCTAGTTGCTGGTGACCGTGCTTTAGGTGTCCAAGGCTGAGTGTCTGAGAAGACAGAAGAGAAGAAGAAAAACATAGAGGGAGAAAAAGAGAGGAAAGAATGGGCAGAGCGGATGAGCTGTGGCTGGAATGTCCTACATCGCTGCCTTCTTATAGAAATGATCAAGATGGCAGCAGATTAGGATGCTCAAGCTGGAGCTTGTTTGCTCCACCTGTTCTTTTCTTTTCGAATGTCAGTACAACTTAGTACTTTATTGAACCATGTAAAGTGACCTCTAATATAAACACTCTGTTTATACAGATACTATATTTCATTCTTTACAGTGGAGTAATGAAATCGCCTTCAGATCAACCAATTTTTGGAGTTCAGAATTATTTGGAGGTATGTGACTCGGTAAGGTTATGACAATAAAAAGCCTTTCTGCACTAAATTAAGGATGCTTTGCATTAACCTGTCTCCAATAATAAATGAATGGCGAAGATATAAAACATATAGAGAAGGTTGCAACTTAATTGAGATTGTAGAGTGTTGTGTAACCTATTTAGGCTGCTTCCTTGATTTCGAAAAGACTTTCAAATGATCCTTTTTCTGGTGTTGGGTATCAATAGTAAAGAGACATCGGTTTAAACTTATTGCTTAACAAAGAGTTTAATGTTAAGAGAACTATACAGAGGGTTGTTGAAGCATTTAATTCTTTGTCGAGAATATAAGGACATCAGAAGGAAGAGGTTATTCAGTCTCTCAAGTCTACCCCATCATTCAATAAGATCATGGCTGATCTGCCTCAACTCCTCTTTCATGTTGGCTTCTCATAGCCATCAACTCCTTGATATTTCAAAAATCTGTTTGCCTCATCTTTGAATGCTTTCAGTCATCTACCTTACACAACTACATTGGGTAGAATTCAAAACACTCACTACACTCTTGGAGAAGACATTCCTTTTCATCTCCAGTTTAAATATTATTATGTAGCTGTCCCCTAGTTCAAGATTTCCCCTACTTATGGAAATATATCCCTGGATCTTGTATGCTTCAATATGATCCCCCTTTATTCTTCTAAACTCTAATGAATAAACACCAAATCTAACCTGTTTAATTTTGAAAATTTTGACCAATGCTTGCAATAAATTTGTAGCACAGTCATTTAAAATTCCTGTGTGCAGTCCATCAGAGCCTGGTGACTTGTCTGGCATTAGAGCCATTAGTTTATCAAATACCTTGTCCCTTGTGATAGAGACTGTTCCAAGATCTTTCTTTCCAGTAGCACCTTGCTTATCTGTTATCTTTGGGATGTTTATTGTGTCCTGTACTGTGAAGTGGATGCAAAATATTGGGTAAAATTATCTGTCATTTCCCTGTTTCCTTTGTTAATTCCCCGCATTACATCCTCCAAGGGTCCCTCACTTTATCTACTCTCTTATATAACCTTGGAATCTCTTACTGTTTGTTTCTATATTTCTTGACAACTACTTTCATAATCTGTTTTCTCCCTCTTTATTAGGTGTTTATTAATCAGTTACTGGTTCCAAAAAAATCCCAATCCTCCAGCCTAATTTTCACCTCATTTTAAGCCTTAGTTTTTGTTTGGAAACTGTCCTTGACTGCCTTAGTTAAGTACGATTGATTCATACTTTTCATTGAATCCTTTTGATCAGAATACAATTTTGTTAAATGCCATGATGTATCAACTTAAATATTTGCTTCTGCTCATCCATTGACCTTTCCTCAGAATTTTTTCCCCCAGCCTGTGACTCTTTAAACATACCTCTGTCGTGGCCCTTATTTAAGTTTAGGACACTGGTTTGACACCTGTATTGCTCCCTATCAAAGTAAATTTGAATTTCTGCCGTGCTGTGATTGCAATTCTCTGGCCAGACCTTAGCTTTGAGATATCTTATTGATTCCACCTTATGACACATTACTCGATCTAAAATAGTCTGTTCCAAGACAGACTGTGCAACATACTGCTCTAAGAATCCATCCCTACTGCAAAAAATAATGTCCAAGAGAATGTTACATCAAAGACCATAATGTTGATGAATAGTCACAGAATCATAGAATGATTGCAGCACAGAAGGAGGCCATTCAGGTTTGACTATCCAAAGGCATTTACCTTTTCAATAATAATTCCTGCCCTCTGAAATGCCCTAATTGAACCTATCTCTACCGCACTCTCAAACATTGCATTCCAGATCCCAGATCCTGGCTGAAAAATATTCTCCATATTGATGTATCAAGGTGGTGAGAGAGTATGGCTGCAAGTGTATGTTTGATTGCCTTGATAAAGATAAAATGTATATATTAAAGATAAACCTTGGCAGCAGCATGGATGGGCCAAGTGATGAAACTACTTAAACTCTCCTGAAGAAGTTGGAAGCTATGGGAGTAAGTTGTCAAATCCAGGGAAAGTACTCAAGGTCTAAGGTACAGAAAGTCAATGAGCCAATCTGCTTCGGAAGAGGAATGAGGACAAGCTGTCAAATACTCTCAACAGTTAACAAATGCTCATTTCTGGTCTAAAGAATACTTTTGAGTTTCTCTGAAATGCCACAACTGATGTTGAAGCTGCCACACTCTTGGAGGTGTTAAATGGAGGAATAGGGATCTCACCTACTATCTAAAGACATGTCGGGAAGTCTGGTATATCAAGGACCAGAGGTGGCCTAGCGGTATTATTGGTAGACTATTAATCCAGAAGCGCAGCTAATGTTTTTGGGATCCACCGTGGCAGATGGTGGATTTTGCATTCAATGTAAAATATCTGGAATTCAGTATCTACTGATGATCATGAAACCGATGTCGATTGTTGAAAAAAGTCATCAGGTTCACAAATGTCCTTCAGGGAGATAAATCTGCTATCCTCACCCACATGTGACTCAGTTGTATCAGTTGCTACAAACTCTCAAAAGGAAATGAAACCAGCTGGACCATCTAGCATCAACCCAGGCGACGGAAAAGGCAATGACATTGTCAGCCCTGTTAATGCTGCAAAGTCCTCTTTATGACCATATGGGGACTAGTGGCAAAATTGGGAGAGTTCAAAGACAAATCAAGCAACAGCCTGACATAGACATAATCGTGGAATCATACCTTACAGACAATGATCCAGACACCACCATCACCATCCCTGGATATGTCTTGTACCACCAGCAGGACAGACCCAGCAGAGGTGCTGGTATAGTGGTATCCAGTCAGAAGGGAGTTGCCCTGGGAGTGCTCAACATTGACTTCAGACCCCATGAAATCTCATGACATCAGGTTAAATATGTGCAAGCTGATTACCATGTACAGCCCTCCCTCAGGTGCTGAATCAGTATTCCTCTGTGTTGAACAGAGGACAGCAAGAGTGCAAATGTACTCTGGCAGGGGAATTTCAGTGTTGACCACTAAAAATGGCTTGACAGCAGTACTACTGATCAAGCTGGTTGGGTCCTAAAGGACATAACTGCTAGACTGGACCTGCAGTGGTTAGAGAACCAACAAGAGGGAGAAACATGCTTGAGCTCATCCTTATCAATCTGCCTGCTGCACATGCATCTGTCCATGACAGTGTCAATAAGAGTGACCACCGCCCAGTCCTCATGGAGTAAAAGTCCCACCTTCACACTGAGAACACCATCAGTCGTGTTGTATGGCATTATCATTGTGCTAAATAGGATAGACTTCAAAAAGAACTGGCAACTCAAGACTGGACGTTCATGAGGTGCTGTGGGTCACTAACGGCAGCAGAATCTTATTCCAACACCTGCAACCTCCTGGCCTGGCATATTACCATCAAATCAGGGGATCAAGCCTGGGTTTTTGGTCCGTGCAGGAGGCGCAGTGCAAGGCATACCTAAAAATGAGATGTCAACCTGGTGCAGCTACCAAACAGGACTACTCCCTGCACTTTCTCCTACTTACATGCCAAATAGCATAAGCAGCAAGTGATAGAGCTGAGCAATCCCACAACCTGTGTTTCAGATCTAAACTCTGCAGTCCTGCCAAAGCCAGTCATGAATGGTTTCATAGAATAGAAGTTTCACAGAATGAGGTTAGTGATAGCAACAAGGGAGTCAGTAGCAAGGGCAGGGAGTAGCCCTTGCTAACAAAGCACTGAGTGCCTTTGAACAAGGGCTCACCAAAATGAAACCCCCCCACCTTATATAGGGAGATTAACACTGTGCATGACACTTCAGATGTGGCCTCACCAGTGCTCTGTCTAAATAAAGCATAAGTTCTCTATTTTTTATATTTGGTACCCTTTGCAATAAACAATAACATTCTATTGGTTTTCCTAATATGTATGCTGTAATTCCTGTATGCCAACATTTTTATGATTCATGCTGTAAAATATCCAGACCCCTCTGCATCTCGGTTTAGCAGTCTCTCACCATCTAGATGAGTATGCTTTGTATTCTTGCTAACAAAATGGACAATTTCGTATTTTCCCACATAATATTCAATTTGCCAGATCTTTACACACTCATGTATTTTGTCATTATCCCTTTGTCATCCCCTTATCTACTCTTCAACGTTATTTATCTACCTATCTTTGTGTCACCAGCAAATTTAGCAACTAAGCCTTTGGTCCCCTCATCGCAATCATTTACACCAATTGAAAAATGTTGAGGCCCCAGCACTGCTCCATGTGGCACAACACTTGTTACATCTTACCAACCAGAAAATATCCAACATATGTCTAGGCTGTGCTTTGATCTATCCATATTACACTACACCATGACCTTTATCTTCTCCAATAACTTTTGATGTGGCATTTCATCAAATGCCTTGTGGAAATCTAAGTGCAACACATCTACTTGTCTCCCTTTTTCCACAGAACGTTACTTCTTCACATTTAAACATCACTTCCCTTTCACAAAACCATGTTGGTTCTGCCTGATTTGAAGTGTAAGCTGTAGCATCTTTAATAATACCTTATAAAGCTTTTCCCAGATAGATGTCGAACTAACTGGCCTTTTATTTCATGCTTTCTGTCTCCATCCCTTTTGTTTAAAGAAGCAAAATTTGCTATTTCCCAATCCAGTGGAAGCTTCCCCGAATTTAGGGAATTTTGCAAAGTTAAAACCATTGCAATGCATTTATTTTCCTGAATCCCTAAACCACCAATACACATTTAATGACTTCAGCCATTGATGTGCTGGTTGGCAATGTGTGTCTGTTCTAGTGACTGGAATAAAAGAAATGAATGGGAATGTTTAGTCATATTACCAAATTGGATTTTCTTTAATTAAAAACCAAAAGAAATGCAGATGCTATAAATCAGAAACAAAAACAAAAGTTGCTGGAAAAGTTCAGTGAGTCTGGCAGCACTTATGGAGAGAAATCAGAGTTAACATTTTGGGTCCGGTGGCTCATTCTCAGAACAGATGGTAGCTAGGAACTCTTGGTTTATGTGCAGAAGCTAGAGTTGGGTGAGCGTCTAAGGAGTAAATGAGAGGTGGGTATAGAAGCCAAAGAAAGAGGAACAGCTGGACAGACAAAGGAATGGATAGTGATCTGGCTAGGAGAGTGAATAGCTGTTAATGGAGTCTATTAGTGTCTAATAAGAAGTTGTGTTTAATGGCAGACTATATGATAATAAGTCAGGCAGCAGCCGAGGAGCAGGAGAATTGATGTTTTGGGCAAAAGCTGCCTGACCTGCTGTGCTTTTCCAGCACCACATTTGACTCTGACCCCCAGCATCTGCAGTCCTCACCTTCACCTATGTGATAACAAGTACTAGGTGTGTGAGCTTGGGGATTAGGACATGGGAGAGTTCAGGCCTTAAAATTATTGAACTTGATATTGAGTCTGGACAGTCTCCAAGCAGAAAGTGAGGTGTTGTTCTTCCAGCTTGCACTGAGCTTCACTACTGCAGCAAGCCTGAGACAGGGGTGTCGGCCAGGGCACAGGGTGCTGTGGTAAAGTGGCAGGCAACTGGAAGCTCAGGGTCATTTTTTTTCGGACAGAATCTAGGTGTTTTGGGAACTGGTCACCCAGTCTACACTTTATTTCCCCAGTGTAGAGGAGAGTACATTGTGACCAGTGAATGCAGTAGACCAGATTGTGCGGAGTGCATGTAAAGTGCTGCTTCACCTGGAAGTATGGTTGGGACCTTGGATACCGAAGAGGGAGGAGGTATATGGGCAATTGTTACACTTTCGGTGATTGAAGGGGAAGGTGCCATGGGGGTGGTGGGAATGAAGGAAGAATGGACCAGGGTGTCACAGAGGGAACGGTCCCTGCAAAAGGCATACAAGGGAGGAGAAGGGAATATGCCTGTATTTTCTTTACATTTGGGTGAACCCTTAGTTGCATGTTAGAAATTTTAATTGGGGAGAAATGGTAGAATACAGGCGATATGATCTTATGTTGTAATAACATTGACAAAAGATCTTGACAAAACATGACAGAAGTGTAGTAAGAAAAAAATTGCAGTCATGTAAGATTTTAATATTTAAAATACCAGATATAATGGAAGTTAGTGTAAGCAAAATATAAAGGAATGTTTGAAACAGATTAACATGTTTTTTGGATGGAAAACTTGATATTGCCAATATAAACTAAACTAAAGTTCTTTGATCATCTTCCCCTCTCTTCTCATGCACAGTAGTATGAGGCAGACATTGCTAATACTTACATCTGTTTCCCTAGTTCGGTTTTCCTGGGACAGCTTTCTGGTTTCTTGCCCTAAGCTGTAGCTTTAGGAGTGTCACTCTTCCTGGCTGACTGTCTTACTCTTACCGCCCTCCATAGGTGTTTGAAAGGGTTTTCAGCTTAACAATCAACTTACCTGACCATGTTATAGATGCACCTTCTATGGGCAACAAGACCAGACTCCAAGATGTAGCTGCTGGTTCAAAGGCAGGGGCTCATCCACTGATGCAAGGCTTAAACATTCAAATACTTAGGATTTTGAAGGAAGCAGGACAAATTGATTCAGGATACTTAGCTTTATTAATAGAGTATAAAAGCAAGGAATTTCTGTTAAAGTTGATTGGATTTTTATAGAATAAATAAGGAGAAACTGTTTTCAACGCAGATGGAATGTTAGCCAGTGGACATAGATTTAAAATAATTGACAAAGGAATCAGGAGGGGAAGAGGAAACTTTATGATTTAGACTGCACTGCCCGAAAAGGTGGTGGATACAGATTCAATAGTACAATAAACTTTCAAAGGGCAATTAGTTATATGTGAGGAAAGGAAAACATTTGCAGGGCTCTGGTGAGAGAGCAGTGGGAGTAATTAGGTGGAAATTTCAGAGAGCCAACTGACATGATGGCCCAATGGCTGCCTTCTGTGCTTAAGATTTTGTGATTCGATGAACAGATAGCCTGGAGGCCGTTTCAAGCTTGTAACCCATTTAATAGTTTCTATGTCTAGGAATGCAGGGTTGGAGTGCTTCACAGCAGAAGTTACAAAGCTCTGGTCTGACTCTGCCAGGATGTTCTTGGCATTTCAATATTCAATGAATCTTTAATAGTCCGTGTTTGAGTTATAAGTATAGAACAGCTGCCAACTCTTGCACTGATGCAGGAAAGTTGGAGTAGAACTTTATGGTTTTATTTTGTTGTCAGCAATGTAGTCTGTCTGTGGGATGGATGAGAGAGTTGGATTAAATGTAATGATTACTGAGAGAGACTTATGCAAGCTTTCATTTTTCGCGAGTTGAATTGGCTTACATTGTACAGAAACTGTAGCATGAGTGGCTGCAATCCTGTTGTGGTTATACTGCCACATTTAACCTTGCTAAGTACAGACAACTGATGCCATTGACAAAGCACTTTTTTTTTGTTGAAGTAAGATTTCATTATTTCATTTGGGTTCAGGGTTCATTCAGTAGTCCCCTTGGCAACTCATAGGAACAGGAGTAGGCCCTTCAGCTCAACAAACCTTTTGTATCAATGAGATTATGGCTGATCAAACACTTCAATGCCTTTTATCCACACTATCTCATAACCTTTTTACACCACTGCAAATAGAAACCTGTCATCCTCTAAATTTCCCCTGCAAATATCACTTAAAGTATTTTTCACACATCAATGAGCTCACCTCTCATTCTTCAAATACTTCAAAGAATACAAGCCCACTTTGCCCAATCTCCCTTCACGGATCAGTCCTGCCATCTCAGGTGACCCTTTGCTGCACTCCCCCTACAATAATAATATCTTTCCTGAGGTAAGGAGACCAAAATTGCAAACAATGCACCAGATATGGTCCAACCAATAGGTAAATGTACACCTAATGTGATCCTGCTTATTGATCTGTGACCGTTTCCAATTCTAATCTTAACCTGGGTTTTCGCCATCTCCTGTCAATGTCCATTTACCATTAATTTGCTTTCTGTCCCCTTACACACACTCCTCCAACATTGCAATATCATCCAACCCACACTTTAAAATCTGCAAGTTGGATCAAGTCATGAGCCACTCCAGTGAAGGAAATAACTGAATCCTATATACTGAGGAACTAGGGGAGGTGGGGGATATATTTAACTTTGGACTCAGCAGTGAGAAAGTGTCTCAACTCTGAGATTTTTGTAATGGAGATGCATTAGTACCAGACTCTGGGATTGTAGGCTTGGGATCAGAGTTGTCCTTATATTGTTTGTCACAACTGGTGGGAATTGCAAATCCATTACAACAACATTCCTGTGGTCTTTGCATTAAAGTATCAGCTCTCGGGAGTTTGGCAAATGAATGCTGCATAGTGTCTGGCTGGGATTTTCTGTATGGAGTCGTCTTCCACCGAGAAAGTAGAATGGCCGACTGTTCTGATATGGCTGATTTCAACTGTGAAATTAATGCTCCGTAGTTTGGGAGGGGGAAAATAACTCAGCATATCCACACCTGCTTCTTGCTAATCGAGACCATTATAAAGTGCACCAGCATGGACTTCAGACGAGAACATAAATGGGCACTGTTGCAATGCGCACTTTAGTGGGAAAGCAAGCTGCCTTATGAAAGATGGTGACTTGGACAATGGACTGGAGAACTGCTGGAGACTATGTCCCATCAAAAGCAAGGGGATGAAAACTGGCCAAAAAAAGCCTCACCTGAATTGACTATTGACTTCGAACAATTGAATTATATTTATGGAATCTGTGTGTGGTAACATCAACCACAGATCACAAATTTCTATTAAAACCAGCCTTTGCTGATGGAGAATACTCATTGGCCCAGGAATTTTGCACCTTGCCCTGTGTGCTTTTCTTCCATCTGCCCTGTGTGACTGTGTGTGTGAGTTTTGTACACCAGACGGACAGACCTGGACCTGCCACAGATTATCATTGTGGAATTTGAATGCATATTTTATTGTGGTTTTCTTTTAACTTGATTTGCACCATATGTGGCTGAGATTTATCTCCTAGCCTGGAGCCCATTAAAAAGGGAAATTTCTGGCTTATAAAATCCTGAGCAATCTTCTGACAAGTACTGCTCCCAGATAGATTTGCAGATGAAAGATTACAGCACTTGTCGTTCTTGTTATTAAAAGCTTCAGTGTTGAGATTTGCACTATTCAAACCATGTCTTTTTTGAGGGAGTAGAATATTCAGTCTGTGCCTGCTTTTGGAATCTTTCCTGCCTCTTTTCTTATTCTAGTCTTGAAGGTGCAGGGTTACTATTCCAAAGCACCTGCCATACCGAAGTCCTTCACTGATGCAACTGACCATTTGTCATGTGTGTCCTAGCAGCGACTATCCAGTTCTATGGCCAGAGGGTTCCATAGTTTGTTCAGTGTTTCAGAAGGTGCCTTAAGCCTGCAGAGCTGTACCCCAACCTCAAGGCGAAGGACAGTAAATGATTGTACCCTCTCACTGTTGCACTCCTAGCTACAGCAGGCATTTTTCTCAAAGAATCTGAGACTGCAGTTGTGGATTCCACAAATATACGCTTTACTTGCTAGTATGGTTCCTCCTTTGTCTTTTTGATTTTATTTCCTCTTTCTTGCAGCAAGATCTATCTTTATTATTTAACACTGAACAACTGCGCTGATCTGAGGAAGGATCACTGGATCCAAAACATTAACTAACAGATTTCTGACCACAGATGCTCTCAGACCTGCTGAGCTTTTCTAGCAATCTGTTTTTTTTTTGTTTTTGTTTTTACTTTCCAGTATCTGCAGTTCTTTCAGTTTTGTAGTAGTTTGCAGAGTATTGCTTCCTCCTTGTACGCTGTACTTTTGGCACCTGTAACTTGGTAAAATGCCCTAAGACACTTCAGAGGAGCTTCTTAACAACATTTGATTGAGCCAAATAAGGAGATATAGGCCAGGTGACTACAACATTAGTGAAATGTGCATGTTTTAAAGATTGACCAAAGAAAGAAATGGCAGCAGAGATATTGCAGGAGGGAATTCTTGAGTTTAAGGTCTGTGCAACTATGGTGAGTAATGAAAATCAGGAATACATAAGAGACCAGAGCAGTGCAAGGATTCAACTCAAGCCATTTACTTGACAGCAGGTATCCAACTGAGTAGTCATATGCATTCACATTACTGACATGAGGCAGGTCCTGGGACTACATGCACAGTGGCAGAAACAAACTGTGACACTAGATATAATGTCACAAATGTATTTTTGTGTGCTTGTAAATTTGCCAGAAGTGGCTTTATCTAACAGTAGGTGGAGCATGCATATCATTCAATTAACAGTAGAGCCCCTATAAAGTTCACAATCCATCCTAAAAATGGAAATATTGTCCTGTAGCGTGACCTTTAATCTGAAATGTTGGAAACAGAGATCCTGTGAGAAAATTCTCTGACAGTTACATGAGTAGGAAGTGCAACTTTTATCCAGTTTGTTAGTGGGATGGAAGATGATTGGAATGTGCACACTTGATCCCCCAAAAAAGCTTTCAAATAACCTTGTACGATGCTGCTTTTTACCCCTTCATTGTTTCCTCAATGTAAAATCACCCAGTTTTCTTGAATATTCTGAAAATGTTCGGCTTAGCATGTGAAAAACTATACTTCCCTTCATGAACTCTTATAAGACTATAGATTTGGAGGAGGTCAATACTGAAACAGCATGTGGTCTGGCCCCTAACTAGTGTTTCCCAAACTCATTCCTGAGTTTAGTGCTTCAGACTTCAGAAGACCTCCAAAGAGAGAATTGTTAGTGAAGTGAGGAAGAGGGTAATTGGCGGGGATTTGCATGGGGTACAGATATTGAACAATGTGGGTTGTGGGAACTGATTTACGTCAGTTTGCCTGCAACGGTAGTAAATTCGCCAACTTTTAAGTACATTTAAGTCGTCATTGGACAAGCACATGGACGTACTTGGAATAGTGTAGGTTAGATGGGCTTCAGATTGGTATGACTGGTCAGCGCAACATCGAGGGCTGAAGGGCCTGTACTGTGCTGTTATGTTCTATCTATAAAAATTGAAAATCTACCGTTTTACAGATTGTGGTGATTTCAGCGATGGGATGTCAGCACACAACACAAATGCCAGGACTCTTTTCTCAAACACTCTGAATCACGTGATAGTTCAGAGACAGTTGTCTTTCATGAGACCAGTAATACATTGATAGACACGTTTTTGTTTAAGCAAATATGTTCGGGGATCTCCTACTTCCTGCAAGTAATGGGCTTTGTTGAATGGACAGAATAAGATGAGTCCTTCACTCAAGAATTGATTTGACGTGTCTTGTGTTGTTTTAAAGAGGTAGTACTCAAACATGAAAACATTCTCTTTCAAAAAAGGAGAATTGCTATGAAAAAACCCTCAATGGAGTTGTCACATTATATGAGCTATATCATCAGATCTTGTCCTGCTGTTCAAAGTGCTCTTAATGTGATTTATTGATTCTTATCTCAGTTGGACTGAGTATAAATAGCAAAAGCTTGTTGCCTTGCTCTGAGAATCCTTAAAAGGAAAGTATAGGGCTCAGATTTAGCTTATTCAGGTCATAAGTGAGGCATTTAATACAGTAATATGCTCTCAATAGTGATATATTTCTGACTTAAGCAAGTATTGGAGAACTCAATGGGTGGTTTTGTGCATTCAAATGCTATTATAATGAGGAGCTGGAATAGTATGAATGTTGAGCGAGATCATGTGCGATATTACTGAGGGATGAGCAATAGGCGATGCTCACATTCTATGAAATAAAACAAAATGAATGCAAACAATTTCCAAGTGTGAGCGTATTTTCCTCACTTGACAGCACTCAATCTGATTGGGAAAAGGCTAGTGACAGTCCTTGGAGACACTGCCAGTGAACGTCAAGGAACAAAATCTCCTCACTGATCAGCGTCTGCACACGCACACTCCCACTTCTGATGATCATCATGCAAGGAAGTATAATCACAAAATTTTCCTTTTTTATTTCATTTTGCAAGGAATTATTGTAAATGACGATTCACGTGTTGTACAAATGTTAAGTATTTATTGTATATGAATGGGTTAAATAGATTCAGAATAAGCCAATATTCCTGCACAACCAATCTACACCGCTCAGGGTTCAGTACAAATTCTTTAGGCGCTGGTGGAAAGATACAACAATGCTGCACGTTAGAGTGATCCTTCTGTAAACTTAGTGGGAGGTTAATGGCCTACTCCCATGCCAATTTCCAATGTTCCTATCTTTCACAGAACAGAAATATAATTTATTGTACAAAGTCTTCTTTCCCTGGCTATGAAATCCTTCCTCAACTGTTGGAATAACCTTGCTGCTGTGATGATGTGTCTCTTTGCACATGGCCCCATTCCTGTAGCTTTCTCGGTCTGATCACAGACTGGTGGGGACAGAAAAGCGCGCCTCTGCGGAGGGTTCCTGCTGGAGGTGGTTGTGTTCTTCTGTTTTTGTGATCTTCTTGGTTTTGATTGTGTACAATACTGGTTCTGTTTGATTTTAAAGGACAGCTCTGGGATTTCACCAAAGTGCCTTATGTGGACCACATCTCCGTCTGGTAATTTTTGAAACATAGGAAAAATGTCAATTCCATTGTGTTCCTTTCACCTTCTCTTTGACAGGGTATAATTCATCCTTGTCGACTCTGTACCTGAAGTACGTGATCTCCATTACCTGGAACACACGTTTTTCCCTTTTTTAGCCAAATGCCACCCTCAGAAAATGCCCTAAGATCTTTTCCACGCTCTCCATATTTGCCTTTACAGTAGCTCCTGAGATTAAAATGCCATCCAGACAGGCTGGGCACTGCTTAGCGGATGTTCTTCATTACCCTTTGAAAGATGGCACAAGCTGAAGTCACCTCAAGACGGTGAGTGAGTGCAGTTGTCCAGTTCTTTTGTGAGTATTTATGGTGGTGGACTTCCTGGATGACCCCCTCAAGTTCAGTTAGAGGTAGCCATGGCTCGTATTCAATGTAGAAATGTGTGACTTCCAGCCAGCTTTTTGTGAAAGTCTTCGATGTGTGACGTAGAGTATCTGACTAAACACGATGTTCTGTTTACTGACAACTCGTAACCTCACAGAAACAGACCAAGTTGTCAGGTTTCACAATTAGGACAATGGATGCAGTCCATTCGGCAAATTGCTTTGAGTTTTTGAGGCTAAGATCCTCCCCACGATCCAATCTACTTTGGCTCATAGGACATAGGAGACTGGTCATACCCTGAAATAGTTAAGTCAGGCCTTTGGTTCTACATAGTTGTGGTCTCACTGCCATTTGTCTTACCCTTGAAACACTGCAGAATACTTCCCAATTACTTAATCTAGATCGCCAGTGCCCATTTTCAAGAACCGGGAGGATTTTGCATCGCTAGTCCCTTCCCAAAATGTTAGAAACTGGCCCTTGTTCTACCATTAAGGGAATTAAGACTGACTGCTGCTTGCCCGTAACAAGGGTTACGGTGGTCCTGATAATACTTAAGAGCACCCCAGTGCATGTGACCAATTTAGCCTTGGTTTTTCATAGGCAAGATGCCTCATTGGAGTTTTCTAAAGGTTTGCTGCCCAGCAATAGATATATAGCACCTATGTCTACCTCCATATCGTGAGTGTGGTCATTTCCTTGGAGTTTTATCTTAATTGGGGCCATTATGGGAGAAGTGATGTAATTTAGCTGTCATCAATTCCTCATCCTTGGGCTGATCCATTTGCAAAGCAAATTATTTATTTATTTGAGGTGGCTTTGTCCTTTTGGCCTGAGCAGTCACATTTCTCCTGCTTTGGTAACATTTGTCTAGGGTGAGCTCTATGACTACGAAGACAGCATGGATGTTCTTCCTCCTCGCTGTATTGTAGAGAAACTTCCTAACCAAGTCTGGAACCTTGTGGACTCAACTCCAAGTACCCTTCCTTGGCAACAAAAAGGAGCTGGAATATTGTCCATTGGGCTCTGAGAGATGGGTGTCGCCCAAGGTTGGAAAAAGTCCTGTCTATGGACCCCTGAAGCTCCTGTGTCCGTTTTCTCTGCATTTTCATGGGAAAAGGCCTGTTCTGTGACTTTCTTGAAGTCCGATCTGGTTTAGTCAGAGCTTCCTTTAGGTCGCAATATTATTAATTCCACAAACTATAAACAATCCTGTACTTTTTCCCCTGAAGTGCTGACCCATAATCAGCATTTCGTCAATTTCTGCAGTCTCAACAAGAGTTTAGTAACTGGTTCCCTAGGAGGTCTATTTGCCATGTTAAACATGTAACACTGCAATTTAACATATGATTTGGGGACATAGTGGTCTAATACCATATCTCAGTTTGTCAAAGGATTTTGACTCTGGGTTTGCCTGGTAAGATAACCTCTTTCTGATGCTGAAAGCAGGAACCCCACAGAAGTCAGGAAAATTACTTTTAGTTAATGATCCCCTTTTATTCCATTTGCTTGCCAAACGTATCTCATTCTTTTGGTGTCCCGGAGCCAATCCTCCAAATCCACATCATTTCCAATACTTCCTCTTCACAATCTTAGTGGGTTCTTTGGAAGGTCTGATACTTTATTCTTGTTACCAATGTAAAACTCCGGAAGCCCAACTAAAAAGGAACACCATTTATCGTTTAAAATAAAGCCATTCCTTATGGCATATATAGGCTAGTCCCAGTCTTAGAATGTTTCACATGCCCTTCTCTGGTTCTGCCTTAAAGACCATGTTACCAAGGGAACACATAGTCAATGAGCTCCACAGGGAGATTAATTAGGGATTCTTCTTGGGTCTGGTAGGGGTTATTACAACTGTGGTGTTCAGAATTATACTCCAGCATAGGCCTCTGTTGTGTTTTATAAAGGCTTAATTTTTGTCCTACATATTTGTATTGGAGAGTAATCTGTAGGTGAATAATTCTGCTCCCCCACTCTGAAACATGACAGAATAGGAAATAAATGTCTTCCTCTTTGCTGATTAATGAAATGAGGCTAAATTTCACTCATCACCATTCCCTTGCATCCAGGTAGGTTTCTCTAAAGAACCATGGTGTTGCTGAAATTGTGACAGTTGCTGGTGTTCGTGCCTCAGTAACTCTCTCGAGCACCACTAATTCCAGCTATAATATTCCACATTGTTACCTGGGTTTGTAGTAATTTAACAGTCTGTGTTGTGAGGCAACCATAAGGAAATGAAACAAAAGCTGCACTGAACACACAGGGTTGCATTACAATCACTTGGCATGTATGGCAGGGCTATTAGCAAAGCCATTCTAAGAGTGTCAACCTGATTATTCTGTCAGATGATAAACCGAAAATGTATTTCCAGCATCGTCCACTTTTTTTTTAAATTTGTGGCTGAGCTTTGATGACTCAGTGGCCCTTAATCTAGGCTGTCACAAGTGAGCTGCTTCAAGAACCTTTCCAGGACAGAGCCTGACTGCCTATAGAAACCTCCCCTTTCCCCACTCTCAACATTTACTGTGAAATCAAACCTTGATATCACGTGTTGATTTGTGCGTGTCTTCCAATTATTTCATGTCTTTCAACAGAAAGTCTTTGTTCTTGGGATGTGGAACTGCTGTGTGTTTAGGAGCAGTGCCAATGAAAAAAAAACAGGGATCTCAATAAAAGAAAAATCCGAAACTTGAGCTGCCCAGTCACAGATTGGAGTTCAGTCCAGTGACGCTTGCATGTGTTGTACACATGCACAGTTCTTATATTTGTGTGGCCATGTATTGCCAGAAGGCTTTAGCAATTGCCTGCTTTAAGATTAAAATGTATCTCATTTTCTCTTACTCTTCTCAAGTTTGGCACTCATGTCCTTCAACCAATAATTTGAGCCCCTCTTCCAGGGCTTGAATTTACAATGTACGTTGCAAATCTGGAGGACGTGCCACCTGTGGAATATTAAATCATTGATCTGATATTACTGTGAGGGGAATAAATAACAGGACCTTCTCCTGGGCTTCTGGTACAATTGCAACATTTAAAAGGCATTTGGATGGGTATATGAATAGGAAGGGTTTGGAGGGATATGGGCCGGGTGCTGGCAAGTGGGACTTGATCGGGTTGGGATATCTGGTCGGCATGGACGGGTTGGACCGAAGGGTCTGTTTCCGTGCTGTACATCTCTATGACTCTATGAGTCTCTTGAGCAGTACTCGAGCTCCAGTTAAAGTATACAAGATGAGTTGGACAAGTATGTGTCATTCACAATTATTTCTAACTGTTTTTGGAAATGAAAATGCTAACGTCCAGGGGGAAATGTCACCTTTAATGAGGTCATTAGTTATTTAAATTTGGCTGCCATTCTCCATTCAGCGAGATGGGGAGTGTCCTCAGCAGTGGGACTACTCAATATACCACCCCAATATTGCTGCCAGTGCTTTACTGCTGCCCCACCAACCTTTTAACCCCCACCCACAGTCTGTAAAATTCTGCCTTCAGGGTCATGCCCTGCTATGGACCAAAAGCTGGATGGGGTCCTTCAGATGAGCAACTTGAACAAAGTTTCCTGCAATGTTGTCACCAAATACTTGGATGAAGATGGCCTGACAAACCTTTGTGGAGCAAGAGAGCATTTTTCATAGTACCTTCCAAACCCAATAATTACAGCAATATGTCTACTACACTACAGGGAGAGAAAAATACAAAGACATATGTCAGTCATGAATATTTGATTTGCTTCTCTTCTTCCAAGTATTTTCCATTCTCCATGAAAAGTGGATACAGAAGCCTGGCAAACCATGCAAATGCTTCTTCTTTTGGCAAAATTGCTGCAGTTTTCTTTGCCTTAGAGTGAAGCTGTAGACTGGTTCATGACGTTCTCTGCATTCAGTCTAATAAAAGCATCTGTTTAAAGAAAAGCTGTTTTAATAAAATTACATTTGAAGTCATCCATCTGGCTTCTTTAAAGTTTTAGTTGAATGTCAAGAGAGAAATCGAAAACAAAGTTTGTGTGTGAAGAGAAGTTGGTGTTTTATATGTTTAAACAAATGTGCAGCCTGTTTAGAATTATAGGCAATTATACCACCATTTTCCAGCTTTAAGGGTTCCTCAAGTTGCATTGCCTTTCTGCTGAGAGAAAGGTTCTGGTGAACACCATCTTTCAGTAAGTATTGCCACTTGGAAAACCTTCACAGAACATTGCTTCATTTCCCAATCTCACTTTTCAGCTTGGAACGTAGCAGGGGAGCCCTGGTGAGGTGACACCACACATTCTTTTCCTCTAACATCTTTCCTTAACCTCAAACTGTAGGTCTCCTTACCTCCTCTTACTGTAGAAATCACAGTTGACAGTTTGACTGTGTAAAGCCTTAAACATTTTCATGTCAAGTGGCTCTCCCTGCCTTTTTACAGAGTCTTTAACATGTTCAAAGCCTCCAATAAAATAGCAGAGCAAGGCTTTGTGAACTAAGGCTTAAGTGCTTATTTGATACTGTTGCTGATAGTAGTTACCAAGTTGTTTTTCACTAATTATCAAGCTTTCAAAATCCGCTTGGTGTCACCCAGTCCTTCCTTCTGATTTATGTTGCCATATGTTAACTCGCTTCAATCTTGAACGCGTGTGGCAAGCTGGACCACAGCCCTTGATCTTGTTTTCTAGTACAGAGATGTTAGTGGACTGGATGTTGTGCTGCAACTTACTGAACTTTGTTTTCCACAAATACTAGAACGCAGTGCAGAACCTCCGGCCAGTTAATGAAGTCAATATTGCGATCTCCAGTCGTACGGACAGTGGTGTTCATGCTCTGTGTAATTCTGCTCACCTTGACATTCAGAGAAAGGAAGGAAAGCCACCATTTTCAGCAGAGCTGCTTGTCAACGCACTTAACTTCCATTTGAAACCCGAGCCGATCAGGTTAGTTCAAAAGGTAGGCTGACTTGATTGTGCAAAAGCCATCACTAAAGCAAATTGATATAGATTGAATTCCAGGTGTAGTAATGGTTTCTGAAGAAGCTGCTTTCTTCGTCTGTAATATTCTTAGATCAGTGTCAGCAAACTTAATAACCAGGAACTTTTTACTTTAAATTTAGTGAAAAATGCTACCGAGAATTATAGTACTTATAATTCAATTGCCAATAATAACAAAAAGCAAAACAGAGATACACTTCAACAAAATTTAAAGGTTTTTGCAAGAAAAGTTGTCAATTGAATGATGCTTTCCTTTTGAATACAATGTTAATACAAGTTTAAATAATATGAAATAAGCCGTCGACCTACCAATAAAGTTTGATCAGTCAAGATTGAAAACCACATCAGTCCTTAATACACCACAGATTCCCGACGCTGGTGCAAGGAAGGTGATATTGTATCAAAAGCCTATCCACACCCCCACAAATGGTTCCTGCACCCTTCTCAAAGTTATGATCCTACTTGTAATCTGGTGTCCAATTCAAGAGATTACTTTGCTCAGCAATAATGGACAGATACTGATCAATAATTTTAAGTTCATCCTTACAAGTAGAATGGTGTTCAAAAGTGTTTCAAAATCTGAAGTGTTCGCCTTTCTTTGCAGAATCTTGAATTGCCTTAACAAACAAATAAATCTCATCAGTTATTGAGTTCTGACTGGCTTGAAGAAAATTACAATTTTTCCCAGATGGATCAATATCACAGTTGCAAGAATGAATGTACAATGTCTGTTCACTGGAATAACACACTACTGCTCTGATGAAATGTTATTTTTAATGAGCAAACTTCAATCAACATTCGTTACACCATTTAAAAAGGATAGAATTGGACAGACAAGACTTGAATGTAGCCAGTCTTTGTATCAATCCTAAATTGCCTGTTATTTACCAGAGAGGGGGTGCCCATGGATTTTTAATTGATTAAAATCCTGAGAACAACAATGATTTGCGGAATTGATTACTGGGCTACTGCATTACATGTCCCTGTTTCTCTCTGGATGATATCTGAAAATGTCTGTTCAACATTTGATGCTGCAGTCTTCAGCTTGGCTGTTTTCTTTGTCTGCAAAAGTGCATTTGGAAGAAACATTTTAAAATCTTTACTGAACTAAGGACTCATATGTCTGCACAGCAGTTCAAGTGTTTTGGAAATTCGTTAAGTAACAGTGAGGCAACTGTTTTTAAAGTCATTCTTTTAATCTTTCTGAATGCATATCATGCTGAAACAGAGAGTTTAAAAGATTAGCAATCTGGCAAGAAAATAATGTGCACATGTTATAAGTGGCTGATTAAGCCTGAGCTGAAGTGTTAGGTCCACTTCTATGTCCCACATTTTTAAGAAGCATGTCATGGAGGAAGTACCTGTAACAGTGGTGGAGGCAAGTTCAAGAAGCCAAAGCAAAAGGGAATAGAATGTATATATAAAAAATAAAACAAAATACTATGATGAAAGCACAGATAAATGAGGCTAATTGGATTGCCTTTTCAAATACCCAACATCTGCACAATGGGCTGAATGTCCTCCTGTACATTATTGTTCTGTTCATCATAAGCAGCAAGAAAGCTTGAACCCTTAATTTCCAAATGTGAAAGATCACAGAGCCTCTCCTGCATGACCCTTGCTGGGCTTTAGTTTCAAGGTCAGTGGTATCTCTTCACTTCCTCTCCCAAGTTGTCTTTTCTTGTGTGTAAACCCGAATAATGAAGTTTATCTGGTTGTTTGACAGTTGGGGCACCACAGTCAATTCCTAACTTGTGCTCACATTAGGTGCCTTTCTAGCAAAGAATGGCTGTGTAGGAATCACAAGCAGAATCTTTGGCTAATTTTCCTCCCTCATGCAGGGTTTGATTGATTATCTGCTGCTGCTGAATCACAGTAGGCCAGTATTAACCCAGGGACCTTAGCTTGATTCAGTTCCATTCTGGTATAAATGAGTCATCAGGGTAGGTGACTGCCAAAGGATTTAACCAGCGGATGCAAGGTTGAGCATGTATTGCAATCAGAAAGCTGAATGACTTCTGGTGCTTTGTCAAATATTTTTAATAGGTGTTATCATCCAAACTATGGTCACTGAAGTGAGACTAAAAATCCAATTTTTTCTGTGGTGAGCTGTGAGGAACAGCCAACAGCATGATGAATGAAGACTCTTCTAACAAGAGGGCATAGGCAACAGAGGATAGTTCACAAAGTTACCTGGGCCATGGCAAAATCTTCAATGCCATCAAATTGTTTTTCAAAGAATCAATAAAGATCAAACGTCAGGGTTCATTCTATGGGGTATGGTGAACAGAGGCAGTATATGTGAGAACAGTTGGTGATTGCCAAACTGCATTGAAAACTTTGGCTCTCTGCCAGACCTTCCAGTAATATCTTTACAATTATTACAGTAACTGATGAGTCTGTGTGGATTTTTTTTTTCTCTAATGCATCCTAATCAATACGTTGACTCTGAGAATTAAGCCAGTTGAAAGTTATACTCTCATTCCAAAATCGACAGCAATAAAATTTACAAGCATTTTGTTACAGGATTGGAAGAGAAGTTTACATTTTTAAACTTGATACAATGACCATTTGTTGGAAACTGTATTAGAATCGAAGCACCACCCCTAATTGGCATGTAGGTTGGACAATGGTACTCTTGCTTCTGAATCAGAGTCAAAGATTCAAGTCACACTTAAAAGATTTCAGCACGTAATCTTGGCTGACACTACAGTGCAGTGCGGGAGAACTGTATTCTCGAAGTTGCTGTCTTCCATTACACTAAATTTCCTGTTGCTTTCTTGGGGGTAGATATAAAATATCCCATAATGTTATCTGGAAGCACAGCAGGGATATTTTTTCAACTCAGGGGAAAAAAACAGGTATTTTTTCAATCTCGACTTTTCCATAGTTGAGGTTGACATTTTCCTCTCAACCCACATCACCTCCCCCCTAAAAAACTGATCTGGTTAAGACCATAAGACATAGGAGCGGAAGTAAGGCCATTTGGCCCATTGAGTCCACTCCGCCATCATGGCTCAATCATGGCTGATGGGCGTTGTTTGCCCTTTTTGCTGTTAGTGGACCCTTGCAGTGCACATCTTGGTGTTCCACACTTTGAAAATACCTCATTGGATGCGAAGAACTTTGGGAATGTTATTGTGGTGAAAGATGTTTGCAATTTATGGTATAAGGTTTTTAATGCCATTAAGAATTGACTGAACAGTTATTAAAACCCTTAGAGCAATGTTAGGACTATGATCAAGGAACTCAATAGCACGGGCCTTTGTTTTGGTGCAAACCTTGTGGCAACAGGAATTAGATTAGATTAGATTACAGTGTGGAAACAGGCCCTTCGGCCCAACAAGTCCACACCGACCCGCCAAAGCGAAACCCACCCATACCCCTATATTTACCCCTTACCTAACACTACGGGCAATTTAGTATGGCCAATTCACCTGACCCTGCACATCTTTGGACTGTGGGAGGAAACCGAAGCACCCGGAGGAAACCCACGCAGACACGGGGAAAACGTGCAAACTCCACACAGTCAGTCGCCTGAGGCAGGAATTGAACCCAGGTCTCAGGCGCTGTGAGGCAGCAGTGCTAACCACATCCAACATGGTGAGTGTGGCATGCATGTTCATCGTATGCAGGAAGGCATACTGGTCAAGAAGAATTTGAGAGATGCCAAGGCTATGTACCTGAAGCATTTAGGCCCGTTGCAGGTTCAAATCGGCAGAAGGGATAGCATCAATTTGAGGCTCCCTATTGGAACAGCTAAGCTGCTGATGCCAGAATGCGTGATCTATATGGAGCCCATCCAGTAGCATTGCTGGAAGCCTTCACCAAACAAATTTTTATTTAGAACAGGTAAGATACTTCACCGTGAGCAGGGAGATGCTGAGCAGCTTCTCCTGACTCCACTAAAGCTTGCTGCTTGACCCTTCCTGATCACCCGTGTTCCCTAGGTCAATACATAAAAATTCCATCCTTCTAGTTCAATTATGTCATGAAGCATCTCAGCTTTCAGTTGTGAGACTTTAGTGTTCTCTATGTGAATGCACAGTCTGATTAGGTGCAACCTCAGATGCTTTATTATATTAAATACATAGACATTGTTATACCAAAGGAAAATTCAATCATTAACCACATGGGCGTTAACAATTTAGGTCCTATTCACAATTCATCCTAATTTAAACTTATTACTATTTGCACTAGTGACAATATTTTCGTTTTGGGTCATGGAAGAACATCTTTATTTTCCTGACATGTGGGAAGCTTGTTCCAAGAAAATGAACCATTGCCGATTCTAGTTGGCTCAAGCTGAAAAGGACAGATGAATTCCTTCCCTGGATGTTAGTTAGCCTGGTCTTTTCATGGACATTTTTCTGGTGGCATCCTGTAAATTCTACATGTGTAGCCTGTGTAAGATCCTGGGCTTCACATGGAGAGACAATATCACCAACAAAGAAGTATTGGAGCACCCATAGGATATTGTGACAGAGGAACACCTGAGACTGACAAGACGTGTGGTTGCTTCCTGATGGACATCTTACCAGAGTAAATTGGACATCACCGGAAGGAAGATGATGACGGAACTGACCAAAGAAGGTCTATTTCGGTGCATTTTTAGGAGGACTTTCAAGAGCAGGACAAAACCTGAGCTGGAGTGAAAGAGATTGCATTGGATCCAAAGTCAGTAATGGATTCTTGCTGCCCATTGTCCCACACAAAACCAAAGGAACAATGCCTAAGTAAGAAAACATTCTTTACAACTTGTTGTTATAGGACTTGAATTCAGATCCTCTGAATTGCTAGTCTAGTACCAATAACTGTGTTACCATTGTATCCATTGTAGTGTAGTCCAGTGTAACAAAATATTTGATCAAAATTTATGATTTGCATTTCTTAGAATTCTATAGTGAATGGTCAGGTCTGGGAAATCTGATTGACTTCTACCTCCGCTAACTAATGGTACTGAAATTAATTGTCAGACCCAGTCTGTGATGAGGTCTCAGCATGAACTGATGGTGGAAACTGGGATCTATCTGGACTGTGTAGTTGGGAACCAATGCTGGGTGATGTATTTACTGACTTAGTCAATTCAATGCTGGATGGGCGGCACGGTGGCACAGTGGTATGGGCGGCACGGTGGCACAGTGGTTAGCACTGCTGCCTCACAGTGCCAGAGACCCAGGTTCAGTTCCTGCCTCAGGCGACTGACTGTGTGGAGTTTGCACATTCTCCCCATGTCTGCGTGGGTTTCCTCCGGGTGCTCCGGTTTCCTCCCACAGTCCAAAAAAAATGTGCAGGTTAGGTGAATTGGCCGTGCTAAATTGCCCGTAGTGTTAGGTGAAGGGGTAAACGTAGGGGAACGGGTCTGGGTGGCTGGCGCTTCAGCGGGTCGGTGTGCACTTGTTGGGCCAAAGGGCCTGTTTCCACACTGTAAGTAATCTTAAAAAAACAAAATTTCCTTTAAAAACTATGATCTAGTCATTACTCAACTTGATCTATGGCGCTAAAGATTTTGATTCATTTGATACATGAGCTTGCTCCAACCTGTGAGACCTGTGCTTTTTGCAGTCTCTATCAATCAATCAAAATCCAAATTATTTCTCACCCTCTAGCTATTCCAATATGGAGTTCTGACCCCATGTCCTCAGTCAAGCTCAACTAACTTCAGTTGATCAGAGATAGGACTTGATCTCTTACTAAAAGAGGAATTGACCATAGTGTATTGTATAATTACAAACACATGTTAGTATTGATTGATTTTGTTTTCTTGGCGTTGCTTTTCTTTCTTGGCTTTTATTTCAATACAACTTCATTCAGCATTGAGGATGAGCCAAGCAAGTTTGGGGCTTGCATTAATTCAACTAGAAACATTCAACTTGGTGTCAGGCCAGAAATCCAGCCTTAGCTGAATAGTTGGACAAAATTTAGACCATTACTTTGCTAATAAAGTAACTTTTTCTACATTATAATGTTGGAAGTGAGATTGAGCAAAAGCGCATACTAGTTAGTTAATTGTGCATGTTGGTATCTTACAGATTGTGGTCAATTCAAGCCGTTGTGACAACATAGACTTTTACAGCCATGTTATAGTCTTGGGCCATGGATAATGATGGTAGAGGCCCCAATTTCTTTCCATTAAATAGTTGATTCAAAATGTCTCTCAACTTTTTGTCTGTCGTTGGCTTGCATTGGAATGATTTACAAGTTGATGCCCTTTTATGGAACCCACTACTTCTGGCTCAGAGGCAGGGACACCAGCCAATGCGTCAGAAGACCTCCCTAAATATATGTAGAGATCCTTTAGCAAGAGATGCCTGAAAACAGGTAACATTTTTAAACCAAAATGAAATTAGCCTTGATACCAAATGTTAGATCAGACAAAAATGCTTTATATCAGCTTATTAAATGCTTTATATCAGCTTATTGTAATGTTTGAATAGTCATGGCACATTTATAGCTCAGACGGAGACCATTTGGCTCGTTGTGTCCCTGGCTTTCTGGAAGAGTATCTTACCTCATCCAACTCAGATCCTGACTACTCGCTCTGTAAAACTGTTTTTCCTCCTGTCTCCATTGCTTCTACTGATGTTTTTTAGTTTTACAATAACGATAGCATGACTATTAATATGACTTTTTCACTGTTCTCCCAGGTATTTGCCTATGCAATGTTAGCTTGTAAGCTCACTCTTCCATTTCTAAAGCACTCACTCTGTGTCTCCACAACCCCTGCAGTCCTGGGTAGAATTAACTGATCCCTGTACCTCTGGGTGTGGTTCACAGCTTGCCTGGCTTGGGGAGTTAACTGAACAGGGATTTGGTATTGGGAGTCAAGCTGATCAACATCCATCATGCAAGTGGACCCTTTTATCTCAACCTTTTTTCAATGGAACCCCAGAAAACTGAAAGGCAGAAGGTCACTGTACATGGGGGGATGGAGAGAAATGGATATTGACGAGGTGTGTGGCGGGCCCAGGGATTACAATGCAATGCAAACGAATGCAAAGTGATATATTTTACAAAGAAGGCAAGGGTCTGGAAATATACCCTGAGTCATAACTTTTTAATTGGAATGGAAGAACAGATATCTAAAGGAACAGACATGCATATTTACAGGCAGAATTGGGGTAAGACATGGCTTAAGGTCAAATCAGGTTCTGAATTTTGAATACAAAAGTGAGGAGGTATTGACTCTGTATTGATTAGGCCACAGCAATGTACTGTTTTGGTTTGGATATTAAGAAAGGATATCCAAAGTAAAGATGATTTGTAGGATTAAGCCATATCAGCAATGGAATCGTCTCAGCACTTTTGAAACCTGGTTATGTGAGAACCGAAACTTCTGTCTTGGCTTCCCTCGTAAGTTGTAACTGCATGGGCACATCTTGGTCTGTATGTACATGTGATGATGTATTGGCAGTTATTGTGTTAAAAAGAAAAATTGTACAGCAGGTGGAGAGAGCTGGGGGTCAACAAACAAAGGATGTGGAATAGAGTGGGAATTCCTGCCTGTCATGTGTTGGTGAAACTAAATGGTAAAAGATTCAACTATAAGGTGAAGTTTCTGGAGAAAATCTGGGGAGGCAATGGCCTATGTTCTCTCTTATTTCTCCAGCCATACACTGGTCAGACAGGTAATGAATGACTCTGGGAGCAGCCGCACAGTTTAGTTGGAGAGTTGACTCCATCTGGGAACCATCATTAATCTCAGAAAAGGCAACCTACCATTCTTACCTGGCCGTCACATGTCTCCAGACCCTCCGAAATGGCCTTGCAATTCACAGTTCCAGTGCAATTAGGGATAGCGACCAAATGCTGGCCCAGCCAGCAAAGCCCACATACCATGAGTGACTTTTAAAAATTTGCAACTCAATCTATGGGTAAGATGATAGGTCAGAAATAGAGGCCATTGGGTCTGGCGGAACCTAGCTATTGGATGGAGCTGGAGAAAGATTTTGGTTGACAGAGAAGAGACAAAAGCAGTGAAGGGCCCCTGGGTCTGAAAGTCCTGCTCTTCCGCACACAAGGAGGATTGTCAAAGACACTTGATCTGAAGGGCCAACAGCTCCCAACTTCCTTCCATTGCCAGTATTCCTGAGTCAAAGAAATCCACTGCAGCAAGCGTCAACTTTAAATCACACTTTCAACTTTACTGTGGGAGCCTAGGTTCACTATGTTGGTGAGGAATCCCATCTCTCTGATGCTCAAATACCTTGAAATCTACAGCTAGAAAAAATGGCAGCAGGCACGTACGTAACAGAGTGGGGACACGCTCTCCTTTATTTCATTTCTTAACATGCGCTACCAACAATCTCCTGTCCATCCTGAGGAGGGGTGATGGCCTTTAATATTGAGCCTTCTGAACCCTTCAATGAGATTGTGGCAACCAAGCTTCCAATACCTGTCCTTGTCCCATATTCCTGAATAACTTTGGGTGACACAAATCCATAAAAATCAGATTTAAATTAAAATTTGATCTGCAGCCAAGTTGCCATTTGTGGGATAATCACACCTCATTATTGTCAACATCTACTTCCTTGAAAGTGCCTCAGGAAACCCAACAAGGTCTGCTTATCAACAGTTAATGTTTGTTAGAAGTCAATGTTCAAATTCTAATAAATAACAGCTGGGAACCAAAGGGACACATCCCGGAATTAGCAAAATACTGAATTCAATGTTTGCAGAAATTACTTTGACACAAATGCTGGAACATCTGCTGATCGTTCTGTGATGGTGCCTTTGGGAACTTTTATTAGATTAAAGGTGCTTTATCAATGCAAGTTGTTGTTGTTGCTCTTAGATCCAGAGGCCCTCTCTGTGCTCACATTTGAACTTCTCCCCCCACTGCTGACCAATTTTGGAAATACTCTAATTAGCCTAATATCTCACAATTGCAAAATTGTTACAGCTCAGAAGGAGGCCATTCAGCCTGTGGACTCTCTGAAAGAACAGTTCATTTTGTTTCTTTCTAATTCTACTCTCCTGAATTGCTAAATCATAAATTCTGTCTCCAAATGATATCAAGCTCAGCTCTCCCTTGATGCATGGAAATCCCATGTCCATTTTGTTGGCTGTTTCATGTAAGAGATCACTTTTGGGATATGGACAGAATGAGGAAAAATTGACACTGCTTTGAAAAGAGGAGAATGCACGAGTATATGTTTGCAGCTTTGGAAAAAACAAGCAAAGCTCACTAGTGCATATGAGATTTTGTTACTTCTTGAGGCATTTACAAGTTAGCACTATTTCTTGTGGGTTCAGGAGAACTCAGCATTGCAACAACTGTCTGGTCAAATTCAGTTTAACACAGATTCTGTGAGGGGAGTGAAACAAGAAGACCTCCAGAAATTAGCTGCATTAATTTTTCTCTCTCCCCTTTCTCTGTAGGGTTGCTATCTCAAATTTTCTGTTGTAAGAGCAGAACAAACCCATTCCAAAATGCTGAGTGAAATGAATGTTAAAACCCAAAACAACCAAGAAAGACCCTGAGTCCAACTGAGAAATCAGTGAGCTACAGTGATCATCACTTTAAGAATCATGAAGTTAGCTTTAATGAGGGGAAGAATAGGCAGAGAGCAGATGAACTCAAAAGAACTGGTGGCCTAAAATGCATATGCTTCAATGCAAGGAGTATATAGTTGGTAAGGCAGATGAACTTAGGGCTTGGATTGGTGCCTGTGAGTATGATGTTGTTATTGCAATCACAGAGACTTATTTGAAGGAAGGGCATGATTGGCAACTAAATGTTCCAGGATATAGATGCCTCAGGCAGGACAGGGAGGGAAGTAAAAGGAGGAGAGGAGTTGCATTGCAGGTCAGGGATGATATCACGGCTGTGCTAAAGGAGGACACTATGGAGGGCTTGAGTAGTGAGGCATTATGGGTGGAGCTGAGAAATAAGAAGGGTGCAGTTACATTGCTGGGGCTGTATTACAGGCCTCCCAACAGTGAGCATAAGGTAGAAGAACAAATAGGTGAACAGATTATGGAAAGATGTAGAGGCAACAGGATGGTGGTGATGGAAGATTTTAATTTTCCCAACATTGACTGGGATACACTTAGTGTCAGTGATCTGGATGGGGCAGAATTTGTAAGAAGCGTCCAGGAGAGTTTTCTAGAGCAGTATGTCAATAATCCGACGGGGGAAGGGGCCATATTGGACCTGGTATTGGGGAATGAGCCAGGCCAGGTGGTAGAAGTTGCGGTGGGGGATTTCTTTAGGAACAGTGACCACTTGCACCCAAACAGGAAAAGTCTTGAAGATTTACCTGTAGTACTGGACCTCTGGCTTATACCTCCTGGCTGTTAAACTGTCCATTTACCTCACGTGATGTAGAAAGTGGAAGTTGACTGGAAAATCCAAGTCTGTGTCTTGATAAACTATAGTTAGCCAGCCCTTGACCAAAATGCTGGTGTCAGGGTCGTCTCAGTAAACCAGCACCACACCAGCTGACGAACATCTTACGGCCCCATTTGTTTGTGTTCCTGATTTCAGCAGGGCCGAAATACTTAGCTGTGTTTTCACTGTTAAATATGCTCATAAAAGCCATGAGTCTAAGCCATGACATAGGAAATTTAAATTTGTCGACAGCAAGTGTATGGAGTGGACAAGCTTTAAAAAAATTAATACTTATATTTGTACATAAAATATATAAGATTTCCTCAGCTCGTTATATAAAGAATTAATAATAATTTTTGTTGCAAGATTATTAAATATAAATACCTGATGGATTTATTTAGGTACTTGGGAAAGGGCCCGTAAGATAAGCCTTGTTTTAAACTGTTACTGATAACATATTTATAAAAAAGACATATTTGCAAAAGTGAGTTTTAATCATAACTTATGCCCATTTATGTGAATAACAATGGGCTTATCAGACTGTCTTTCAATTGTGATTTGTACCCTGAATCTGATACAGAATTTATTTTTCAAAAACATTTCTCGACAGTGTCATAAAAGCTTTTCGAGTGGCCGATAATTTTAGCGCTCGGTTCAGGGCTCTATCTCGGACGTATGTGTACCGACTTGTGACAGGGTGCTGGCACCATTCTCAACTTCCAGTATTTGAAAGGAATCTTTGCTGGCCGGTGTCTAATACGTGAGTAGAAAGATCACATCATACTGTTACAATTGACTTTGTCTCTTCAGAACTGTGATGTTGCTGCTCATTGCACAAACATGAGAAAGCAGAGAATGGTAAAAGGAAGCTCAACAGTTCTGTTTCTTCCATACAAATGGGCAAGCTTTCAAACCCAAACCAGAATAAGAAATTTGATGTTGACAAAGAGCCAATTTTTGATTATAATATATGACTATGCTCATTAATCTTCTCACTTCATTTGGTAACATTGTCATGCAATAAATTATGAAATCGCATCAGTCAATATGACCTTGAATACACTTGTTTTTCATATATTTTATGTAAGGTTGTAATGCATTCAGTTATTCCATCACCTTCCTCTTATCATCTATTTCTGATCTGTGGCCTATCTTTGCTTCCATTCTACCATATTCAAGTTCCTTTTTCACTACTCATATCATTCCTGATCTTTTCATCTCTTTTACATTTCTGCCTGCCACTTTCATTCCTTTTGAAGAAGGTGCTATTTCAAAGAAGAGCGGGGGGGGGTTATTTCTGGTATTTCTGGCCAATATTTGTTCTACAGTTGGGGAGGCAGTAGTGTCATGATGTTGTCACTGGACTACTAACACAGACACTCAAACTAGTATTCTGGGGACATGGTTTTAAAACTCACTGTGGCAGATAATGGAATTGGATCGATAAAAATCTGCAATGAAAATAATCTATTCTGATGGTAACTATATAACCACTGCTGATCGTTGTACAAGAAAAACCCGTCTGAGTCACTAATGTCATTTAGGGTAGGAAATCTGTCATCCTTACCTGATCTGACCTCCATATGATTCAGACTCTTGGATGGACCATAAGACGATAAGACATAGGAGTGGAAGTAAGGCCATTCAACCCATTGAGTCCACTCCGCCATTCAATCATGGCTGATGGACATTTCAACTCCACTTACCTGCACTCTCCCTGTAGCCCTTTAATTCCTTGCGAGATCAAGAATTTATCAATCTCAGCCTTGAAGACATTTAATGTCCTCACTTTCACTGTGCTCTGTGGCAATCCACAGGCCCACTGCTCTTTGGCTGAAGAAATGTCTCTTCATTTTCATTCTAAATTGACCCCCTCTAATTCTAAGGCTGTGGTAATGGGTCCTAGTCTCCTCACCTAATGGAAACAATTTCCCAGCGTCACCCTTTCTAAGCCTTGCATTATCTTGTAAGTTTCTATTAGAAGTTTGAGGGGAGATCTAAACTGTAATGAATACAATCCCAGGATCCTCAACCATTCATCATATGTTAGGCCTGCTATTCCAGGGATCATCCGTGTGAATCTCCGCTGGACACACTGCAGTGCCAGTATGTCCTTTCTGAGGTGTGAGGCCCTAAACTGGACACAGTATTCTAAATGGGACCTAATTAGAGCTTTGTAACGTCTCAGTAGCACATCGCTGCTTTTATATTCCAACCCTCTTGAGATAAATGACAACATTACATTTGCTTTCTTAACCACAGACTCAACCTACAAATCCTGGACTAGCGCTCCCAGATCCCTTTGTACTTTGGCTTTATGAATTTTCTCATTGTTTAGAAAATAGTCCATGCCTGTATTCTTTTTCCAAAGTGCAAGACCTTGCATTTGCTAACGTTGAATTTCATCAGCCATTTCCTGGACCACTCTCCCAAACTGTCTAAACCTTTCTGCAGCCTCCCTACCTCCTCAGAACTACTTGTTGTCCACCTAATATTTATCATCAGCAAACTTCGCTGGAGTGCCCCCAGTCCCTTCATCCCGATCATTAATATATAAAGTGAACAGCAGCGGCCCCAACACTGAACCCTGCAGGACACCAATTGTCACGAACTGCCATTCCGAAAAAGAACCTTTTCTCCCAACTATCTGCCTTCTGTCAAACAGCCAATCCTCAATTCATGCCAGTAGCTAACCTCGAACACCATGGGCCCTCACCTTACTCAGTAGCCTCCTATGAGGTACCTTATCAAAGGCCTTTTAGAAGTCTAGATAGATAACATATGGAATTGACTCTTAACTGCCCTCTGAAATGGCCTAGCAAGCCAGACATTTTAAATGGTATTCAATGCTGGCCCAGCCAGTGACATTCACGAACTAATTTAAAAAAATCAATATCATGAGAAGAGATTCTCATCTTTTTCATATTATTATCTGAGTGCAAAGTTCCCACTGTGTTTGCAACATTACAACGGTTACTACAATTTAAAATATTTCATTGGCTGTGAAGCACTTTGATAATCTGCAAATCATAAATAGGGCTATATTAATGCTAGTCTGAATGACTTGTTAGACTGGGCGACAGCACAACATCGAGCAAAGAACTACGGATGCTGGAAATCTAAAACAAATTGCTGGAGAATCTCAGCGGGTCTGGCAGCAGCTGTGGAGAGAACTCAGTTAAGGTTTCAAGTCCAGTGACTGTTCTCATTAATTCTCATTTTGAAATACGTTTGTAGCAATCAGTTAGTTTCCTTCTTCTTTGGTATCACCAAAGAGAATATTTGAATGATGAATAAATCAGGATTCATTTTCTGATCAATCATATTCCATTTTGAGGCACCGACCACTTTCAGGATTGACTGACCTGCTGCAAAGTTGCAACATTTTTAGCTGTTATTTCAGAATTGCAGCATTTGCAGGTCTGTGCTTTATACTTGCTTACATCTGGGAGCAATCTCAACACTTCCTTCAGCTCACTGGACATGGAATGAAAAGTGCTGACTGCATGTGTGTGAATGTACATATTACATTTCAGCTCAGAAACGTGTGTGTTTGTAGAAATTGCATATGAATTTGCTCAAATTAATTTGCCAGGAAGCTTATAGTATGGTAATGACTGAATTAACAGCAATTATACCATTTTAATTCCTTTTGAACTCATCACGTTTATATACTCATGGATTAGCTCCCTGACTTATATAATCAGTGTTACTATTTGAACATGACATTCAAAACAAATTGAATGCATTTATTTACAAGATGATGAAATTTCTTTTGCAGTTTGATTTTTAACATTCCTGATTTAAAAGGTGATATACTTTGAAGTAATTAAAATGCATAATTAAAATGCAAGTAAAGGGGTGGATTTTAATCCTGTTAGGGGTAGAAATCTGTTCTTGGCTGATAAATACTTTTACTATTTTTCTTGTACTACAGTTAATGTCAAGCAGACCTGGTCATCATAATTGCCAGTCAATTGCGCCAAAGGAAATATTTGTGTTTAATCTGATGGTTGTTTGGCATATTCCATTCAGTGAGGTGGGCCTCACAATGGCGCTTCAGTTTTATGATTTCTAGCAGTCATTGTTAATTGTAAAATATCTTTAATCAACCTGTTCAGAGAGATGTTATAATACATCTCTGGAGTGAGTGGGATTTGAACCCAGATGGTCTCCTTCAAATACTGCAATTTTCTCTCCCACATGGTCAACAATGCCCTCCAGTGCAGCTCCTCCACTTGCTGCATTTCCAACTTTAAACTCCACCCCTCTCAATGCAACAAGGACAAAACCCTGCGGTCCTCACCTGCTACCGCACCAACCTTTGTATACATTGCATCATCCTCTGCCACTTCCGCCACCTTCAAACAGATCCCACCACGAGGGATATATTTCCCACTCCACTCCATCAGTGTTCCGGAGAGACTACTCCCT
The DNA here is from genome assembly GCF_004010195.1 of Chiloscyllium plagiosum. Taxonomy (NCBI): domain Eukaryota; kingdom Metazoa; phylum Chordata; class Chondrichthyes; order Orectolobiformes; family Hemiscylliidae; genus Chiloscyllium; species Chiloscyllium plagiosum. The sequence goes on along the minus strand of NC_057743.1, from coordinate 22,157,659 downwards.
CTGCGACTCCCTTGTCAGATCCACGTCCTCCACCAGCCCTCACCGCACTCCCGGCACCTTCCCCTGCCACCACAAGAAGTGCAAAACCTGCGCACACTCCTCCTCCCTTACCTCCATCCGAGGCCCCAAAGGATCCTTCCACGTCTGACAGAAATTTACCTATATCCCCACTAATGTCACCTTTTGTATCCATTGCACCCGATGTGGTCTCCTCTACATTGGGAAAACAGGACGCCAACTTGCGGATCCTTTCAGAGTACAACTCTGGGACACCCATAGCTGAACACTTCAACTCCTCCTCCCACTCCACCAAAGACATGCAGGTTCTGGGCCGCTTCCATCGCCAAACCCTAACCACCTGATACCTGGAGGAAGAACGCCTCATCTTCTTCTGCCCTGGGACCCTGCAACCACACAGGATTAATGTGGTTTCACCAATTTCCTCATTTCCCCTCCCTCTTATCCCAGTCCCAAGCCTCCAACTCTGCACTGCCCTCTTGACCTGTCCATCGTCTTTCCCATCTATCCGCTCCACCCTCCTCTCCAACCTATCACCTTCCCACCTACCTTCATCTACCTATTGCATTCTCAGCTATCTTTCCCCCAGGCCCATCCCCGTCCCATTTATCTCTCAGCTCCCCGGCCCACAAGCCACATTCCTGATGAAGGGCTTATGCCCAAAACATCAATTCTCCTGCACCTTGGATGCTGCCCGACCTGCTGTGATTTTGCAGCACCGCACTCTCGACTCTGATCTTCAGCATTTGCAGTCTTCACTTTCTCCTTTTCTGGTCCAGAGATAGGATGCAGTGATTGGAATGAGGGCCACATAAATCTCATTGAGTGTGTGATCCTTGACTGGGCCTGTTAACCTGCGCCAATCAGGGAGCCCTGGCTGATAATATAAATGGAAGTTCAGAGAGTCGCCTGACCGTAGGGACTGGCTCAGAGCTGGCTGGTTAGAGTTTATATACTGTGCACGTGTAAATAAACAGATGATTCGATGAGTGGATACAAGCCTCTGTGCAGTTATTACATAGGGCACTACTGCTATATCACAAGCCTCCACTGTTTAATTATCCATTAATTTGGATGTTTAATTATAATAAGTTAGTAAGCATTAACTGGGGATTAGAATGTCCAGGTTCATAGAGGTGTGTCTGAACAGATTGGAAATAATTTTAAGAGTCTGGTGGGATGTAGTGGTTCTCTTGACCCCTGGGCCAGAATGTTTCAAGTTCCACCTGAAATGGACATGTGACATTATATCTCCAAATCAGTTTGAATCAAAGTGATTATATAAAGGAACACTTACGGTCCTTGTGATAAAATACCCTATGGTAGGAAGTTTTAGATTCGAGTCTCACCTCAGGATGTCATCCCTACAGAGTTGAGCCTTAAAGTGTTCAAACAGTTTGATTTATTTTTTAAAAATTGAGGTGCAAGATGAAACAATGTTTTTTTTGTTTGGAGGACCACAGTATATTTGTGTGGTTTTGAAAGAGTATAAAGGTAGACTTCAGTTCTGTGTTTCACTCTTCGCCATCTAACTTGTGACAGTTGGTGTGAGAGTAGCAACACCAGCATTTAGTGGGGTAGAAATTGGTGGGTGTGCTTTTGTGAGTGTAAAATAAATGCAAAGCTAACAACATAAGAATAGGACAGCCTGTGTACAATCTTCACTTGCAAAGTCCCACAACTATATTTGTGGTGTCATTTTTACTGAAGATGCTCCAAACAGATAAATTGAGAACTAACTGTATTCATAGAAATATAGAATTATACAGAATGGAAAAGGCCCTTCACCCATTGAGTTTGCACTGACAAAATTAAATCTACACCAGCCCCACTTTCCAGTACTTGGCCCATAGTCTTGAATATTATGACATTTTAAGTGCTCATCCGAGTATGTTTTAAAGTTTGAGGTTTCCTGCCTCAACCACCTTCCCAGGCAGGACATTGCAATTCCCATTAGCCATTGGTTAAAGCATTTATTTTGTCCCCAGGACCCCTCTAAGCCTCCTATCTTTCATCTTAAAATTGTGCCACCTTGCTGTTAACCCTGCTGTCTCTCCACCCTGAACATACCTCTCATAATCTTCCTCACCTCCAACAGGTCCCTTCTCAGCCTTCTCTGGTCTAAAGGAAACAACTAGAGCTAATCAAGCCTCTTTTCATAGATAAAGTGCTCATCTCAGGCAACGTCCTGGTGCATCTCCTCTGCACCCCCTCCAGTATGATCACATCGTTCCTATAGTGCAGAATTGCACACAGTACTCTAGCTGTGATCTAACCAAAGTTTTCTACAGCTCCAACATAACTGCACTGCTCTTATACTCTGTGCCACTGTTGATAAAGTATGCCATATGTTTTCTTAACCACCGTATTAAATGATCCTGTCATCTTCAAGCACCCCAAGAACCTTCTTCTTCTGTATCATTTATTGACCATTGCTTTGTCTTGTTACTTCTTCCAAAGTGTGTCATTTCATACTTTTCAGGGTTCAATTCCATCTGCCACTTCTTTGCCCACTTTCCCAGCCTCTACAAGTCCTCCTTCAGCCTTCCTGTTTCCTCAATACTGTCCCTTCACCTATCTTTATTTCATCTGCAAACATAGCAACAATACCCTTTGTTCTTTCATCCAGATCGTTAATGTACAACATGAATAGTTGTGGTCCCAACACTGACCCCTATGAAATTCCACAAGTCACTGGCTGTCATCCTGAAAAAGACTCCTTTATCCCTCTTCTCCGCATTCTGTCAGTCAGCCAACCCTCTGTCCATGCCAGTACCTTAGCCTCCTGAGTGGACCTTATCAAAGACCTTCTGGAAATCCAAGTAGATCACTTCTGCTGGCTCTCCATTGTCTAACATGCTTGTTATTTCCTCAAAGAATTAAAACAGATTTGTCATTACCATTTGAAATTCTGAAGGGATAGAATCATAGAATCTCTATAGTGCACACTTGGCTGAACTACTAGATGTAGCGAGTTCAAATGGGACTATATCCCAGTCACATCTGAGATTAGGAGAGAGTCAAAAACTGCAGAGTCAGGGAAGGGAGTTATGGCTTGTTGTTGGTTGTGTTGAATTTTAAATCTGTTTTTGTAATGTGGTAAGAATGTAATTGCCTCACACTGTGTTTAATGTTGATTGTAAAAACCACAAGGGAAAACAGGAACCTGTCAAACCCCAACTGAGTTTGTGTTGATATAGTGTTTGACTCCAAAAGGCTGTGGTTGATATTACATTTTTTGTTTTGGCTGCATTGTCCTGCTTAGACTATGAGTGACCACTCCGTCTGTTCTCAAACAGACCTTTGAACACAGACATCATGAAAGAGGCTGCACAGATCCTGCTGGGCACGCATGACTTCAGTACCTTCCGCTCCTTAAACTCGGAGACTCCCTTCAAATCACCGCTGAAAACATTGCTTCAGGTGGACGTAACTCCTGGTTTCAGCATATCTCTGCAACAGAATTTCCACAGGTAGGAAACAACTCTGGAAATAAGGAATTATCAACTCTTCACTTCCTCCCTGTCATCTGTTTGTGACTTATTGTTGCTTTTTGTTTTCTCCCATGTCCCCGTAACCATTCCTCTGCTGCCTAAGCTCTCGAATGGGTGATCTCACAAATATGATATACTCCTATTTTCTGTCCCCTGTCAGTAAGCTGCTCTGAGCTACATGTTGTTGGAGCTCAGTTCCAGAAAAGTGCCCAGCTTTCAGTTTTTAGATCCTTACAGTAACTCAGCTGGGACTCAATGCAGCAGACATATTTAAAGTTAAGCTGTGAGATTCCCCTGCGCAGCACCCTGGTAGTCCAACGTACTCCTCCAAATGATATCACTTTGCAGCTTGAACTGGTAAAAACTTGAGGTTCAGAGAGAATGAACAAATCACAGTTGCACATAGTACGGGGAGCAAATTAGCCTAACTAATGCCTTACTGTCACTAATTGTTCAGTATGTTCATTATGGAATGACTGCAGGTATCCTTTCAATTGATGGTGCTGGGAAAACAAGTAGGTTTACTTGTTTTGTTAGTGAATGTTAATGGTACTTAAAGCCCCATTACCACTTTCACATTATGATCAAAGCTTCACTTCATCAGAAATATCTGCATACATCTCTTAATGCGAAAGTAAAAGACTGCGAATTCTGGAATTTTTCTGAAATAACAACAGAATTTTTCTGAAATAAGATCTCAGCAGGCCTGGCAGCATCTGTGGGGAGGGAAAGAGTTAGCATTTCAAGTCTCTGACTTTTTCAACTGTATTGATAAGTGCTGATGAAAGGTCATTAACCTGAAATGTTAACTGTTTCTCTTTCCCCAAATGCTGCCAGACTGGCTGAATATTTACAACCTTTCTGTTTGTAATCCAACCTTCGTCCGCTTGCCTTTTTTTTAAACAATTACTTCTGAAGACAAAAAAATCCCAGTCATTGATATTGTGGGAACAATTTGCATATCTATGTCACCTATCATGTCGCAAAATGGAAGGCAATTTGGGAAGTAAGTGGATGCTGACTCAAATTATGAAATGCCTAAAAAGCTTGGTCAAAGAGGTGGGTTTAATTGGAACCTAAAAATAGATTAGGAATGTGAAGGAGCTTAGGGAAAGAACCCTACACATGTGCTTTGGTGATTTAAAGACAAGGGTTACCTGAAGTAGATTAGATTACTTACAGTGTGGAAACAGGCCCTTCGGCCCAACAAGTCCACACCAATCCGCCGAAGCGCAACCCATCCAGACCCCTACATTTACCCCTTACCTAACACTACGGGCAATTTAGCATGGCCAATTCACCTGACCTGCACATTTTTGGACTGTGGGAGGAAACCGGAGCACCCGGAGGAAACCCACGTAGACACGGGGAGAATGTGCAAACTCCACACAGTCAGTCGCCTGAGGCGGGAAGTAAGATAATAGAGTGGGAATACTGTAGCGCCTTGAATTGGAGGAGCAAAGAGTTGAGAGAGACTGTAATCACAGGAAGTTTTACTATACAGAAGGAGGCCATTCAGCCCATCATTTCTGCACTGGCTTGTTAAATGAGCACAATATTGGCAGAGGTAACTGCAATGACTTTTAAAATAATTTTAAAATGTCCTATACTAGATGAAAATTTCAAATTCAAAGCATTGGAGTGTGAGCGATGGAATCACAAAGTCAGGAGGATCAGGCTGATTAGTCAGCAAGGTGAGGGCTGATTGGTTAGCAGAATGAGTCTGATGGGTTAGCAGGGCCAGGTCTGATTGGTCAGCACAGCTTGGCATGGAATAGCAACAGGTAGGTTTGGGTAAGGATAAAACGCTGACCAAATGAGCATTAGTCTCGTCTGCAACAATGATATTTTATGTATAGAGCGACATTGAGTATTTTTGTGATGATCTATCATTTACCACGAGAGAGAAAAGATTAAAATGACAGTGGAATTCTAGTTCTGTTTTATGGAGTTATGTGTAACATATAATTGTCTGAGATTTCTAGCATGTTGAGCAAGTTTTTTTTATCTTTAAGAAGCAGTATCATCCAAAAAGAATGGTTCACTGAATAATAAAAGTGAGAGCTAACTACAGTGAACATTCTTTTTAAACCAAATGTTTTCCTTACTCCACCTCCTGTTTATGTTACATTATAATGTCAGCACTTTTGTTTTATATTCCCAACATGTATATATGTAACCAAACAGAATAGAATCTGGAACTAAGCAGGCTACCATTTTGACTGCAAAGTACTTTTCTTTAAGCCCTTTCCTTTATTGCAATGATTGGAACTAAACACTTGAACTGGATGTATTGTTTAGCACACGTATCAATGAAAACTGAGAGAGGCCTTTTGCACCATTGATCATTATGGCACTGGCTTGATTACTTGGATTCACAAGCAAAGATAGATTTCTCTCTTTCTGAGTTCTACTCAGGAGCTCAGATTCACACTGACATATCTGATGTTTTGGGAACTGTATAGTCACTTTGATTCCTGAAGTTAATGAGAATTCCAGATAATGGCAACATTTGCTTTGCAAAGTGGTTTTCCAACTCTGGTGGACACCATTCACTAGCGAGAGCAAGTGAGTGCTTTTATCTCACAGGAGGTTTTGAGCTTGAGTAGGAGCAGTAAACTTGCTTTTTCTCACTTAGTGCATTGCACCTCATCCAATAGTTCAACAGATGGCTTTTTTTTTAGATGTCAGCTTGATTAAGCAGTGCAGATTAACACACAGATCCACATTGCAGTTTGCAAATTTTGCAGCTGTTTAGCTGAAAGGCACAAATTCCAGCAAGAATTCTCACATCCAACATGTGTTGAGAAGTCAATGAGATCCCTGTGTGGTCAAATATTTTCTGTATCTCTTGCTGGAAAACTCAGACAATGGACAACAATTTTCTTCAGAATTTGAAAGTAAATTATCATTCCAAGTTTATGGACCTATTGGAGATGTTATGTGGGGTGCCACAAGGCTTCCCAAAAATGTCTTAAGTTTAGGAGTGTGCTGGTACTACCCAGTATCTAACTACATATTTTAGTCTAACCCAGGTCTGCGAAATCAATCTTCCCTTAGAGTTATAGAGTCATACAGCATGGAAACAGACCCCTTCGGTCCAACCAATCCATGCTGTTCATGTACCCAAACTATACTAGTCCCATTTGCCTGCACTTGGCCCATATTGCTGCAAACCTTTCCCATTCATGAACTTATCCAGACGTCTTGTAACTGTAACTGCATCCACCATTTCCTCTGGCAGTTCATTCTAAATATGAACCACTCTCTGTGTAAAAAGGCTGCCCCTCGTGTCCTTTTTAAATCTTTCTCCTCTCACCTTAAAAATATGCCCCTTAGTTTTGAACTTTTCTACACTAGGGTAAAGATGCTTGTCATTCACCTTCTCTATGCCCCTCATGATTTTATAAACCTCCATAAGGTCATCCTTCAACCTCCTACACTCCAGTGAAAAAAGTCCCAGCCTTTCCAGTGTATTTTTATATCTCAAACCCTCCATTCCAGGCAACATCCTTGTAACCTCAGGGTCTATAGTGACAAATATAGACTAAGACAATACCTGATCTGTATAGGAGGCAAAGTACAATTTAAGGCATTATTTTATTTCACAGCAAGTGAACATGAACAGCAATATTAAGATCAATCTTTCTCAATTAATGTAACTTTTCTGAATGTAATTAGATGAAATAATGAACTAGTTACATGTCTGCACGTCTGTGCATTTCCCTCAACGATTTAAAATAACTGATTGTTATTCTTCAGAAAATGATCAAAGCTTACACAGGCAGCATTCTGTCTAAAAGCCTGTTTGACTTTCAGCTCTTGCTGGTTCTGTCAAGTGTTTTATTTTTAATCTCTCTCTGTTTACAGCTAAGAAGGAACCATAGGCATCCCAACACAATGACTGTGGGGTGTTTACTGATTGTTGAAACTGGCTAACCAAATTTATTATTTCCAGTCTTTGAGGAAATAACATCAGCACTTAACTTGTTTGCATTTAGCCACACATCATTTCATTGACATTTTGTAAATTGTTTGGTGGCACTTGCTTTAACACATAGTTAAAAGTTTCTTTTTCAAAATCCCTTCTGTGGAAACATTGGTGAAACCATTCTGAAACCAATTAAAACAATGCCACTTCAAATTCAGATCACTGACTCTGGTTTTTTATGTTTCTCATAAAGTGAAAGCTAAATTATTTGTGGAAATGTGAAGTATTGAATTTCTGGCTGGCACTGTACTTGAGGTTCTGGATCAATGGTGCTGGAAGAGCACAGCAGTTCAGGCAGCATCGAGGAGCTTCAGCAAAATCGACGTTTCGGGCAAAAGCCCTTCAGGAATAAAGGCAGAGAGCCTGAAGCGTGGAGAGATAAGCTAGGGGAGGGTGGGGGTGGGGAGAGAGTAGCATAGAGTACGTGTCAATAGATTGCTTTAAAATTCGAATTATCGATCGCAAATCTTGAAATTTATAGAAATTTCAATCTTGAGCTTAAGGCTTATATACTAGCGTTGCAAAGGGAGTTTTACTTCTCTCACACATAGTGTCACAGCATTGTGGCTGTGTTTTAAACCTTTTTTTTCTCTTTCACGAGGAGTATAATTACCTCTGTTGACCATCAGAGTTCTGGTAATGTCTCAGTACAGAATTTCCATTGCCGAGATCAGCTGAGACCCGAAGCTCTGAAATTCCCTCCATAAATCTCTTTCCTCTCTCTCCTCCTTTAACGCACTCCTTAAAGCCTACATCTTTGTTGAAATTTGCTTGTTAATAACACCTAATGTAGCTTTATGTCTAATTATTGTTTGTGAACACTACTGTGAATTGCCTTGGAGCATTTTTTTCGTTAAAGATTTTATATAAATTCTGTACAAGTTGCTACAAAATGAAAAGTGTCAACTTAAAATGATCGTATGCCTGGGAAATATGAGTTTTAACATCCATCTTCATAATTAGGAACATAAAAATATTTATGAAGTAGCAAATGCTTTTCTTTTAAAATGTAAATTCTACACATAATATTCAAGACATTGAATTCTGGATTAGCGGTGCTGGAAGAGCACAGCAGTTCAGGCAGCATCCGAGGAGCAGTAAAATCGACGTTTCGGGCAAAAGCCCTTTTACCCTTCAAGACATTGAAGTCTTGTTCAAAATGTTGTGCAACTGACTGTTGCTTGGACCCTCAAACTAATATAAGAAAACTAGGAGTTTGGAACATTTGCCAAAGATATGTATTTGCATTTGATGTGGGTTCTGTTTCATTCTGATTTGTCAGTTTGTTTTAAATATAATGCAATCTCCTGGGTGTTCCATTTCCGTGCAACTCTGTCAAATCTGCCCATTTCCTACTATTGTTCAGTTAGCCTTAAGACACCAATCCCACTGCCTTCCCTCTGCAGGGCCATCAGTTCAATTTCCTTTCCAAACTCAATTTGTCCATTCATCTTTTCTGTCTTACTAGGTCCCTTTCAGAGGGGCAGTCAATCCTATTAAGTTCTAAAGGAGCCAGTATTTGAATACTATTTACATCAATTTTACTTCTGATATGTTTTGGGTTTTTAGATGATTCATTTGGGTTCAGCTTCATTGGACACTCGGGAAAGTGAACCTTGTGCCCCTTGCTAACCAATATGTGTCTTTACCTCAATAGAGTCGTAGCAAGTCTCGAGGACTAAAAAGAGGACCTTCGTTTAATTGTTGATGTGGTTTGAACAAATGAAGCCAATGGGTGAGGCTTAAGGAATTGAAGCTCTAACTTGGGAAATCTTGCACAAAAAGAAAGCAGTCAAGCTGAAGACGTGAGCAATAAGCTGCATGTTAGCAAATAGGATTTCAAGGGCTAGTTTTATGTTGTGAGTCAGCACAGGAGAAATAAAGCTGTCAGTCTTCTTTGTGGTTAGCAGTCCATTTACTTGCTTTAATGCTCAGTAAGTTTTAATTAGTGGTATATAGCCTGATGCTAGAGTGACATGTTCTTCCACCTATTGAAGATGAGAATATGTAGCTTACTAAGTCCATTAAGCCACAAGACATTTAAGATGGATTGTAACTCGTGACATTCACAGATTCAAATGCGTGGCAAGGCAGCAGAGTACTGGAGGGTTTAGACAATGTCATAACCATGACAGTGAGGCTTGTGGTCTTCAAGTTACAGTTCTGCAAACAAAGCCTTTGAAAACAGCATTCCTAGGTTAATTAGAAAATGCATCTGGTATTAAAAACCGTGCACTTCAAAGCATAGCACAAAAGATCACTACTACATATCCATTCAGATTTGCCGTTTTATGTCTTGTCAGCTCCAGTCGATGTAAATATAAAATACTGACCCGTGGTGGCTGAGTGAATGCAGCTTATAAATAAGTTAGGGGGAAGTTATTAGACAAGGCCTTTGCTTACAGGAGTTAATTCACTGACCCAGCCTATCTTAACTTTCATCAGTAAGGGTCTGTTCAGTCTTTAGGATTCTGACAGCAAAAGAAAGACCTTGCTATTCACCAGACTTGAATTGAATTTATTGTCATGTGTACTGAGGCACAGTGAAAAGCTTTGTCTTGCGAGCAATGCAGGCAGATCACCGAGTTAAGTAGCAGAGATAGTAAATAATAGGTAAACAGCGGCAAAAAAGAAAAACAGAGTTACAGGCAAATGTTAAGAGTTTGAGTCCATTCAGTATTCTAACAACAGTAGGGTAGAAACTGTTGTGAAACCGGCTGGTGTGTGTGTTCAGGCTTCTGTATCTTTTCCCCAGTGGTAGAGGTTGCAGAATAACATTGCCAGGGTGGGATGGATCTTTAAGACTGCTGGTGGCCTTTCCTTGACAGTGGGCCTGGTAGATGGATTCTATAAAATGGGAGATTGGCCTTTGTGATTGTCCGGGCCGAGATCACCATCCTTGTAAGATTCTGTAAATCCATATTTGAGATTAGAATCAGTCTGACCATTGTGGCACAGTCTCACACAGCGCAGCCCACATCTTAAATGCATTATCTGGGCTGACATGATACCAATTGTTAAAGTTCACTTGAGAATGTAACTTTAAAAATGTTTTGTGATTTACATATGAAAGAACTGAAACCAACATAGTCATTCTAAAAGATGAGAGACTTAACAAACAATCCAGGTCTTTTTCAATATTATTTCAGTTACATCACACTGTAACTGTCTTACGATCTTTTACTCCACTACCACCTGATGAAGCTAGTGCTTCCAAATAAACCTGTTGGACTAGAACCTGGTGTTGAATGACAGGTAGGTTGACACAAACTGTGTGTTGGATTCATTTGAGGGTTGAAGTATTGAATTGCAACTAATGAATGAAAGAGCATGTATATGCTGAGCGAGTTCTGATTAACATAGGCATCAGACCAAAAAAAACTATGCCTCTTGAAACCAGCAACTTACATTTACGTGGAACCATTAGAACATTTTGAGCATCAGGGGAGCATTATCAAATAGAATCTAATGCCAAGCCACAGAAGCAGATAGGAGGACAAGTGACCAAATGCTTGGTCAAAATGGTAGGTTTTAAAAACTATTATAGAAAGGGAGAGAGAGAGGTGAAGAACTTTAGGGGAGGAATTCCGAGCTTAGCGCCGATGTGACTGAAGGCATGGCTGCCGTTGGATGAAGCCCCACCCTAAAGAGCTGTCAGCCAATCCAAGTCTCAATAGTGAGGTGGTGTCATGTATGCCGGTTTCCAGGTAAGTTGGTATTTTGAATTGGCCTGCCTGCCAAACCATGGCTTGGCGGATTAAAAGAATGTACAAGGTGGCTACCTTCACTGGATACAGGGGACAGTCTCAAAAGAAGTCAATCCACACTTCCTACCCAGCAATAGTCTGCTCAGTGAAAACTGCCAAGTTTCTGTTTTGCCTTGGCCATTCCCCAACCTAATGTTTTGGCATGACAGGCTGAATGGCCTCCTGCTTCATAGTAATTCTGTGTGTATTATTGTAGCTGAGGTGGAATGAGGTCAATAATTGGTGTAAGGGCCTCAATGGGCCCAAAGGTGGATGGGCTGCCTGACGTCCTTCCCTCCCACTGTAATATGGGAGGCAGGTCAGGTAGCAGGCTTAGCCACTTGTTTTATTTTTTTGAGCCTACCCCATCTTCAAATATACCACTCTGAGGGGGTGTAAAATTCAACTCCAGAAAATCTGCTTTGATGATGCTGGCAGAGGGATAAATATTGACTGAGGGAGAACTCTCCTCCTCAAAACAGTGCGCTGAAACACCCCGGAAGGTTTCACCCACCATTGAACTGGTTTTGAAATGTAGTTGCTATTATCGTGTGGGGAAATGTGGTCAACTAGTTTGCACACAGGAAACTCCCAGAAATAGCAGTGTGAGAAATGAGCAGATAAATGTTTGAGTTAACGTTGGTTTATGGATAAGTGTTGGACCAGGATGCTGGAAGAACTTGCTTCCTGTCACTGCAGTAGTAGCCATGGAAGCTTTTATATTCACCAGAGGGTAGACAGACAGATGGCTTGAGTTTCACATCTTATCTGAAAGTTGGTTCCTTCAGAATTGTAGCAGTCTCCCAGTATTGCATGCCCATATTTTGGTCTTGTGTCTCTGCAGTGGGTCTTTGCTCACAGGCAAGACTGCTACCACTGAACCAGAGAATAATCCTCTTTTCTTGACCAAAGCTACGTTATAGGTTCCACGTCCTGTAACAACTTATTAAATGCATCGTGTGAAAAAGTCTCCCTATTACAGCTGAATCAGATTTGTACTTATTGTGGATTTGTTTTGTTTGGGATCAGTGTTTGGAAATCTGTGTTGATGGTTGATATCCATTCATGCTGTATACATGAGAAACATCTGTAGATGTGGTTTAACAGAGAAAGGGACTTGGCAGAGCTCAAAATGCCTTTAAATACCTTGAATCGAAAATCTTCCAAAGCTGAACCTTGTTCCTGTTTTGGGATAACTTATTGCATCTGTTCTCCTCCATCATTTTGTCATTTATCACCACTAGTTTAATACAGAGATTCTGAGAACCAAAAATACTCTTCCTTAGCCAGCTTCCAAGAACTCTAGCCAAATTATCTTGTCATTTGTTTGCATTTGCTTATAGCTCTCTCAGCTCTACATATTTTCCACCTAAAGAACAAGTTTTCCAAACCAACTCATTCCCTTAGGGCCCAACTTGAAATTTAGCTACAATTCCAGCTGACAGTTTTTGTCAAGCTGCCTCTCATCTCACTCCAAGGAGAGGGGAACAATCAGTTCCTACTTTCCATTTGTCAGTAATGGGGTGCAAATGTTGGATATCAGCTGAGGACAGGGTTAACCTAAGATGATGATGTCTGCCATAGCTAATTAACTATTTGCCACTCCTGATCTAGGATTTACATGAAGAATTGTCCCTCCCACACAATTGTGTTTGAACAGTAAGGTAGGTTTTTCCAATGAGTATAATTCTGTACCCTCATCAATTTCAGTTCCTCCTGCAAATACCTGGAGGGTGATTTGTTGGGTTTAGAGAGAACCAGGCTGACGCAGATGGAAGTTTCATCTCACTATGTGAATGTTTTCCAAAAGATGCTATATGGTGCCAATCCTGAGTTCTTATTCATCCATAAATTGCTAAAGCACTTAGTGAGTTAACAAGATAAACTTTGTTAGGGGTCAGCTGCCACAAAATAGCATAGACTTTGGTTCAGATCACTAAGTGGATCCATGAAGGTAATTTTTCAAATCTCCCAGCTCAGCCACCATTGTGTTCTACTTCAATTTTAAGTACCTTTTTTCTTAATATTACACACTCCATACCGTCCCTGAATCCCTCTGTCCACTTTCAACTAATGTAGGCATTTGGGTGCTTTTCAATTCTCTCAAATGATATCAGTCACTTTCAGGCCTCAGTGTCCAGTTTCTCTGCTCCATCACCCTTGCTGTGGTTTCAGCTCATTTGTTGTCTTCCAGCTGCTGCCTACAGGTTGGCCTCACAGAGGAGGCCTCAAGCTATTCCCCATTCGGTTTATTCTCAGCAGCAAACTGAGCTGTCAGCCCTAGGCTTGGCCTTTGGTATTTTAGATTTCACGGTGTCCCACAGGCCTCTCACTCAGCTGATCTGCATTATCCAGGACCATTCTGTTTACTTCTGAAATAAATCTTTCTCCTGACTGACAGCAGACTGACTTATATATAATTAATTTGGCTAGCTTGCCTGGTCTGGTGACAAGTAAATTAAGATATTCTTTGGTTTATGCTCCAAATTAATTCGGTGCAATCTTCCAGATTAAATTTATTAAAGCCTCTGTAAATCTTCTCTTCGACACGATAGCAACATTGAAATCAGTAATTCATTGGGTGACAACCCCAGCCCACCGGCCAAAAAAAATGCTGTTATTGTGTGCAAGTTGTAAATTAATCCACAAAATTATTCTGGCTCTATTTCTTTCCATATTCTAGTTTCTGGAGAATGTGTAAATCTGAAATTTAGACCACACTAACCAAGACTAAAAATAATCTTTTCTGTACTTACTTGGTAAAAAAGGAATTGTCATTTGGAATAAAAAACGTCTTTGAACAGTGAAGCCCTATTTATTTTTAATGCTTTGCCTCCCATTCTTCACACTCCATATATTTCACCTCATTCAGAACTCTGCTACTAATACCTTATCCACTGCCAAATCCTGCTCAATACTTGCCCTAAAATCATTTACACTACAGAAGGGAGCCATTCACCTCATTATATCCATTCCCAATTCTCTGCAAAGCTCTTCAGTTAGTCACTCACCTTTAACCATGTGTCCATCCCATTATTTTTGATCATTTTTGTTTCCACTCCCCTCGGGGGGCACCAGGTTCCAGAGGTCATTGCCACTCACTGCATAGAGTCATAGAGATAAACTGCACACACACAGACTCTTTGGTCCAACGTCCATGCTGACCAGGCATCCTAAATTAATCTAGTTCCATTTGCCAGCATTTGGCCCATATCCCTCTCAATCCTTCCTATTCATGTACCCATTCAGAAGCTGTTTAAATGTTGTAAGTGTACCAGCTTTCACTATTCTTCTGGCAGCTCATTCCATACACGCACCACCCTCTGTATGAAATGTTGCCCCTTAGGACCCTTTTAAATCTTTTCTCTCTCACCTTAAATCTATGCTCTCTAGTTTTGGACTTACCTGCACTGGAAAAGATACCTTGGTTATTTACGCTATCCATGCCCCTCATAATTTTATAAATCTGGATAAGGTCACCCCACAGCCTCTGACACTCCAGGGAAAATAGCCCCAGCCTGTCTCTATAGCTGAAGCCCTCCAATCCTGGCAACATCCTTGTAAGTCTTTTCTGAACCTTTTCAAGTTTCACAACATCTTTTCTATAGCAGGGAGACCAGAGTTGAGCACATATTTCAAAAGTGGCCGAATCAATGTCCTGGAGAGCCACAACATGATCTCTCAACTCCTATACTCAATGCTCTGACCAATAAAGGTACACATACCAAACACCACCTTGATCACCCTGCTAACTGCGACTCCACTTTCCAGGAACTATGAGCCTTCACCCCAGGCTTCTTTATTCTGTGTAGAATTTACTAAATTACTAAAATGCAGGATCTTGCATCAATCTAAATTAAACTGCATCAGTCACTCCTTGGCCCATTTGCCCATCTGATCAAGGTCCTGTTGTAGCCGCCTTCACTGTCCACTACACCAGCAATTTTGGTATCATCTGCAAACTTACTAACTGTACCTCCTATATTCACATCCAAATCATTTATATAAATGACAAAAAGCAGTGGACCCAGCACTGATCCTTGCAGTACACCGCTGCTACCGGGCCTGCAGTCTGAAAAGCAGGTCTCCACCACCACCACCCTCTGCCTCCTATCTTTGGGCCAATTTTTGTATCCAACTAGCTCACTCTACCTGTATACCATGTGATCTAACCTTGCTAACCAGTCTATATGCAAAATCTTGATGAATGCCTAACTGAAGTCCATGTCGACAACGTCCACAACTCTGCCTTCATCAATCTGCATAAAGAGGTCTGCCTGACATCTCTCTATACACTCCTGACCCAGAATCTAAAAATCTATGTCCACCAGAACTGCTGCAGTTTGAGGAAACAACTCACCATTACCTTCTTAGGAGTTGGCAATAAATACGAACAACTAGCAAAGTCCAGATCCCATAAAGAAAGGAAGTTAATGGGAAGGGATTTTTATTGTCTACTTTATTTCAGCCTGTCATAATCTTGTACACCTCTATTAAACATCCCTTCAATCTGCTTTGTTCCAAGGAGAACATTTCCCCAGCCTTCCCAGTCTAACTTGTACAATGAGCCCCTGTACTTAAATCTCCTCCGCAAACCCTCAACAATCTTCAGATCTTTCTTAAAAGTGTGGAGACCAGGACTATTATACATAACTTTGGATTTGGTTCCATATAAAGTAACTAAAGGTTCACTATGACTCCTCCACTTTTGCACTCACTTTCACGACTTATGAAGCCCAGGCTGTCATACACTATGCTAATCACTCTCTCAATATCCTGTGTACGTCCCTCAGTTTCTGCACTCTCTTTAGTCCTGTGCCATTTATTGCTTCTCCACATTCCTTCTGTCAAACTGCATTACCTCACACTTCTCTGCGTTGAATTCTCTCTCTGCTACTTGTCTGCCCATTCTGTTAACCTCGCTCTGTTCTATTGTAGGTAATTGATGTCATCCTTCCTATATGCCACCCCTTCCAAGTTTGGTATCATCGGCAAATTTTAAAATGTTACTCCCTGTTCCAAACACTAAGTCATTCACATAAAGTAACAAAAGTAGACATCCTGGCATTGATAATTCAGGAACATCACTTAACATCCTGCAGTCTGAAAAATAACCAGCTACAACAGCTTGCTGTTTCTGTCTTGAAACTAACATTTTATCCAATTGGACAACTGAACCTGTGAAATTTACCTAGATTGGCTTTGTTTCAGGAATGCTTCAGATTAAAGTTCTAAATATTGTATTTAAGTCTTTTCTTGGTCTCAACTCTCCTGATCTTTGTAACTTGCTGCAAACC
Organism: Chiloscyllium plagiosum; assembly: GCF_004010195.1. NCBI lineage: Eukaryota > Metazoa > Chordata > Chondrichthyes > Orectolobiformes > Hemiscylliidae > Chiloscyllium > Chiloscyllium plagiosum. The sequence goes on along the minus strand of NC_057743.1, from coordinate 22,141,113 downwards.
TATGCTCTACACCCTTCTTAAACATGCCTGGCCTCGTGTGCATCTCTCATTTCCCTCCATCATCGACAGCCGTGCCTACACCCACAGAGGTCATAATGCTCTGGAGTTCCCACCTAAAACCTTTTCTCTTCATTCCTTGTTCTCTGCTCCTTTAAGACTTTCCTTTAAAATACCTCTTTTGTTTGTTGTCTTTTTTTTCCTAATGAGTTGCTACATAGCATCTTAAGAGTTTGTTTTTACACGGAAGGCTGTCTAACTGCAAGTTGTAACTGTTGAATATAATTGCCAACCACATTTATTTTCACCCAGCTGCCTACATCTATTCTGCTGTAATGCTGGCTTCTTTATAAACCCCCAACTTATGGCTTTCTCTTTAAGACAGGGAGTAAGAGTTTAGAGAGTGGGGTTATTGAGGTGCTGTAGATCTTTTGTAATGTATCTGTTCAGAAATGTTATTACACAGCTCTGGAGCAAGTGTGACTTAAACCTGTATCTCCTGGCTCAGAGGCAGGAATACTAACACCATGCCTCAAGACCCCGTATCAAAGTGCTGAATGTATGCTCTGGGAGGGTTTCCCATCACCATTCAACTCAGGGGAGGATCGTACCTATGTAAACTTTGCAAGCTTTGATGGGGATTAATGCTTGTATTTACCTTGACTGACCTTGTGAGGTTATTAATATTATTTTCTGCATTACCTAGCAGCTATCGAAGATAATGCATATTCCATTGACTGTATTTGCAACCTTCATTGATGATGTTTGCACCATCTTTTTATGTGGTTTCCTGTTCCTAGCCCACAAAAATCTGGTTCTTGCTTCGACAAGAAATACATTAATGAATCTGTCAGAAACCTGAGAACCTTACTGATACCAATCTTCCTCCTTTGGCACAACCTTTATCAATCCAAATCCCTCCTTAATTATTGTTCTTTGCACATGCTCCATTCAATTTAGTTGCCTGTGTCAGTAAAACAATGTCCAGCAGTTTTATTTCTGACGTCCTGCCCCACATAATCAAATAGACCCTTTCTAGAGGAAACTGAGTGATAGTCACATGTGTATGTGGAGATCCCTGTCCTGTCATTCGCTCATAAATAAGAAAACAACCCAGTCTATGGCAGGTAGCAAAGAGTCAGATCAGTGAAATAATTGGCCTTTCAATGTCCTCTACTGTGTGTGCATGTAATTGTACTATATTTCACATAAGATTAGATTAAAGAATATGAGGGGAAAAATTTCAATTTCTACGGTGTGACATGGAAATCCAATATAAACTGATTTATTAAAACTTTACTTATCATTACTTATTTCATTATGTATTTAAAAACAATGAAAGCTCTGGGTCAGCAGCGTAAATATTTATTTCCAAATGAAATTATTGTTACAATGCAAGTGTCCTTGAATTTCAGCAAAGTATTAAATTATTGGGTTTTTTTTTACATGGTTCAGTTGATGCAATTTCAGCTTGAATTGATTTTTCTTAAAAGATAAATCATACTCAGCACTGTAATTGCCTATTTTTCAAATACGTGTAAAATAAATTCTGCCGTGGCATTTTTATTTCACTGCTACACTAACTTAGTGCGGTTGTGAGCATTAAGATGAGGCACAGAAGAATATTAAAGGCCAATGCTAGCAGCTGCTTCCATGAGCAGGCTCACTGTTGCTAAGCAACAGGAAGAAGTGTGTCTAAAGTGGTAATGGTACCTGACTGGAAAATGCTTTGGAGTAACAAAGCTTGTTATATACCAGGGCAGCAGTTAAGGAATCTATTATTTATCTATTGCTATTTAGCCTTTAATGCTGTCTTAGAACATCATCTAAAATGTAACCTAGAATGAGAATAGATCAAAGCAGGAAGTTGCAATCACCATTAAGAATAAACTCAGCAAATCTTGGTGAGAAATCTATGTAACTGTGTGTGTTATAATCCGCTGTATGTAATTCTCACAAATCTCCCATGCCCAACAGATAGTGCTGAGCTAGATTGAGCTTAATGGGCAAATTTGTCTAAATTAGTAGCCTTTATTTGTGCTTTAGGTTTTTGCTACGGCAAATATCTGTTAACTTGAGTTTAAAATTGTTTTAATTACAAGAGTGCATTGACTGAATGGCTTCCCACAATCATAGTTTACCCATCTGCAATAAATCAAAATACTATACTCTGATTATGTTTTTATCTTCTGCCATCATCTTTCATTCTAGATGTTTGTCCTTCAAATTAATCTCACAGATGATTCCCAGCCTCTGATATCAGGGGTGCTTTCATTTGTCCTTATGTTGAAGTTCAGGAGGGAAAATAAACATTTAAAAAAAAGTGCAGATGCTGGAAACCAGAAATTGCTAGAAAAACTCAGCAGGTCTGGCAGCATCTGTGGAGAGAAATCAGTGACTGTTTCGGGTCCAGTGACCCTTCTGCAAAACTTCAGGTTTTTTCAGCATTTTTTTTTAAGGTTTCTTTTTCAGTTTCTTTCCGCTATAGTTTCTGTCCTGCTCTTATACAAAGGATGCTCCCTTCCTTTGAACTAGCTCAATACATGAGCTCCTTACCTGAAGGTGCAATAGGAGAACCTTTATAAAGACTGCAACAATTCAATTATATCATTTACCACCAATTTTACAAGGGCAGCTAGGGATGGGCATTCAATACTGAACTTGTTAGCTCACCCATATCCCAAGAATGATAATTACAAAGTATATTGTTTATTTGATATAAATAAAGGACAAGCAAATATTGTACACACAAAGCAAAGGAGACTGAAACAATGATGGAGCTATTATGTGTTAGACACACAGCTGGATGGTTTCCATTGATGGCTGGTTCACTGCCATTTTCAGTTTGTGAATAGCATTCTGATAAATTCATCACCATTTGCTCTCACATTGTGAACTGCGTTAATGGAGTAAAGTGCAGAATCCAGCACAAAGCTCGATCTCCGTTTCTGACCGTGTCTTCTGGTTTATTTAATGGCATCAATTCCTGTGTGTTTTTTTACACTAATGGTAATCATCTGTCCGAGTCATGGGCTGCACTCCATTAAATGTTGGCAGAGAGTTAAAAGGCAGCAATTAAATGCAATCTATTTTGGCTCAGTGAGTGTATGTACCACATTGTTTTTCCACGTTTTGTTCTTCTCCCACTCATCTGGTCTCCTAAGATGCGCACCTATTTATCCCAAACCTTTATTAGGACCAGTCTTTCTCTACTTCACTCCCCTCTACACCTGAAGGTTTTGCTCATGATTTCTATGGACATTGGTTGCACTCAATATCTCAGTGATTTGATTATTTCTTCTGTGGGTCCAGGCAGAAAATAACAACAGGTTTATTACATTGTTAGGGGGTGAAATAATAGTCTGGTTAAACCTACCCTACCCTTAGCAGCGGCATGGTAACTCAGTAGTTAGCACTGCTACCTCTCAGCACCAGTGACCCAGGTTCGATTCCACCCTTGGGTAGTTGTCAGCGTGGAGTTTGCATTTTCTCCCGTGTCTGCACGGTTCCTTCCAACAGTTCAAAGATGTGCAAGTTAGGTTGACTGATCATACTAAATTGCCCATAGTGTCCAGGGATGTGCAGGTTAGGCGGATTAGACATGGGCAACGCAGGGTTACAGGAATAGGGTAGGGGAGTGAGTCTTGATGGGATGCTGTTTTGGAGGGTTGGTGTGAACTTAATGGGCCAAATGGCCTGTTTCCACACAGTAAGGATGCTACGATTCTATGAAAATATCCACACATGGCACCTCCACTCCTAATAATTTAGGAATAAAAAGTTGCTGAATTTTTCCCATCCAAGATTGTTGCTGGTATCTTGTTTTCACAGTTTCTCATGGCAGCTGATGCTTTGAATTGTTATCTAACACTCAAAGTATTTGACTTTCAAACCATTGTAATTTACACAAAAGGTATGTGTTGAAAGCATCAATATATGGATGTCAGAGGGTTAATGATGATCTGAAAGACAGTGAAACCAGTTCTGATTTCAACTTCCTTATGTTTGGACCCCAAATATTTGAATGTTTCAGAATAACAGGCCAATCACCATTGCTTACAAGATGGCAGGAGTAAGGAAATGCTCACTTCCTCAAGGCACTGGTAGCTACTTCTTCACCAAAGGAAGTGTAGACTCAGAAGCATCTAGATCATGTGGATTGCATCCTGAGGCAATCCTGTTTCATTATCTGGACAGAACCTCATTGGGAGCATGTGCTGCATTTAGGGCTGAGATAAAGAGGAATTTCTTCATTGATGGGAGTGATTCATCTGAATTCTTTACCCTTGAGAGCTGTGGAGGCTCAGTCAATGAGATCAGTAGATTTCCAGATACTAATGACATCAAGGGATATGCTAGTGCAAGGAAATGACACTGTGTCAGTTACAATTTAGAATGGCAGAAGAGGCTCAAGGGGTTAAACGAACTATTCCCGCTTCAGAGTTGAGTGGAAGACTCTTACACACTGATGAAACTCTTGTGGTCAGGGGATAACAAGGTTCCAACAACTGGATCCTGGGACTGTGGTGCTCAGCTCAGGAGAGGGCCCTCTGTGCTCAAGTTAGGGGATTGGGGCCCAGTATGGTCATGTTGTGGTCTAGGCTGGGGGTGTAGGCCAGGAATAGCACTAAGGCCCCATGATTTCAGGTCCTGGCCTTGTTTGTGATGAGATAAATGCAGTATTTATTTCAATCAGGAGCATTACTTCACAGTTTCTGCTGACCCTTCTACCAAGGCAAATCATTTCACCATATATCCATGCTTTTTTTGGAGCTTTATCTGGAAGGCTTGGCTGAAAAGTGGCAAGTGGGCCACACAAATGCCAGATAATGACCATTTCCTGCAAAAGAAAATCTGTAACTATTGTTCCTAGAGATTCAATGGTGTTACTATCACTGAATCCCTCACTATCAACATCCTGGGAGTTACCATTGACCAGAAACTGGGCACACCATATAAATACAGTGTCTGCAAGAGTAGATCAGAAGCTAGGAGACTTGTAACAATTAACTCATTACCTGATTCTCCAAAGTCTGTCCGCCATTTACAAGTCACCAGTCATAAGTGTGATGAAATATTCCTGGCTTACCTGGATGGGTGCAGCTCCAGCAACACTCAAGAAGCTTGATACCATCCAAGACAAAGCATCCAATTGACTGGCACCACATTCACAAACATTCACTCCCTCCACAAGCGAAGAACAATAGCAGCATTGTGTACCATCTACACGATGCACTGCAGAAATTCACCAAGGCTCTTTAAACAGGACTACTTCCATCTAGAAGGGCAAAGGAAGCAGATACATGGGAACACCACCTCCTGCAAGTTGCCCTCCAAACCACTCACCATCGTGACTTGGAAATATATTGCCATTCTTTCAATGTTGCTGCCTCAAACTCCTGGAATTCCCTCCCTCGTGGCATTGTGGGTCCGTCTGCAGCAGATTTTTGTTTTAAGACTGGATTAGATTCCCTACAGTATGGAAACGGGCCCTTTGGCCCAACAAATCCACACCGACCCTCGGAAGAGTAACCCACCCAGACCCATTCCCCTTTCCTATATTTACTCCTGACTAATGCACCTAACACTATGGGCAATTTAGCATGGCCAGTTCACCTGACCTGCACACCTTTGGATTGTGGGAGGAAACTAGATCACCCGGAGGAAACTCCACACAGACAGTCACCCAAGGCAGGAATCAAACTCAAGTCTCTGGCGCTGAGGTAGCAGTGCTAACCACTGAGTCACCGTGTCACCCAAGATGGATTGCAGCATTTCGAGAAGGCGGCTCACAATCATCTTATCAACTAGGGACACACAATAAGTGATACCTGTATCCCATAAATGATCAAAAAGAGAGCATCTAAGATATAAATACAATTGTAGAAATATCTGAGTGAAGAAATTTGAAATTGTAGTATATCGTAACTGATGAAGAACCTAAACCTTCCTATAATTACACCCATCTTAGAGCCATTCACCTCGTAGTAGTTTGTTACTGGCATCTGACAACTGCTGAGAAATTAGTATTTTGAAAAGGTATTCTGTGTTCATGGGTATATTTTCCTTTGTGCATGGAATATGGGTGTAACCAGCAAGGCCAGCATTTATAGCCTATTGAAATCTCCTTTGTAAAAGTGAGGGGTGAGCCATTGTCTTAAATAGCTGCAATAGCTATGATGTACGCACATTTCTAAATCAGGATTCTGTGTAATTTGGGGATTGTGCAATACATGCAACTTGGAGGTAGTGATAAAAAAAATCCCCAAAGAACTGCGGATGCTGGAGGTAGTAATATTCCCATACACCTGCTGCTCATATCATTTGCTGTGATAGAGATCACAGATTTGGAAAGTGCTGTTGAAGGAGCTTTGACAAGTTGCTGTAGTGCATGCGTGGGTATGGAAGAGAAATTCTAAATAGTAAGCTTAAAACTGCTGCTGAGATGACCATAAGATTCACTTATTTTTGAGTCATTCATTCATATGGAGGGACAGCTTCTAGAAACACTATTAATGTAGTTATGTAAGTCACTATTAGGTAAAAAACTTGGTGTACCTCTGCCTGAGCAGGAAAATATTTATTTCTCATTTAACATTCGCATCTTTGAAGAAATGATGTGAAATGTGTGGACTTAAGATTGAAGGTGATTTAGCTGTTTGGATCAGAAATTGGCTAGCTGAAAGAAGACAGAGGGTGGTGGTTGATGGGAAATGTTCATCCTGGAGCTCAGTTACCAGTGGTGTGCCACAAGGGTCTGTTTTGGGGCCACTGCTCTTTGACATTTTTATAAATGATCTGGATGTGGATGTAGAAGAATAAATTTGCAGATGACACTAATGTAGGCAGAGTTGTGGATAGTGCCGAAGGATGTTGTGGGTTACAGAGGGACATAGATAAGATGTAGATTCAGGCTGAGAAGTGGTAAATGGAGTTTAATGCAGAAAAGTGTGAGGTAGTAACAGGAATGCAGAGTACTGGGCTTCTGGTAAAATTCTTGACAGTGTAGATGAACAGAGAGACCTTGGTGTCTAGGTGCATAAATCCCTGAAAGTTGCCGCTCAGGTTGATATGGTTGTTAAGAATACATATGGTGTGTTGGCATTTATTGATAGGGGGTTGAGTTTCGGAGCCATGAGGTCATGCTGCAGCTGTACAAGACACTGGTAAGGCTGCACCTGGAGTACTGCGTACAGTTCTGGTCACTGCATTATAGGAAGGATGTGGAAGCTTTGGAAAGGGTTCAGAGGAGATTTACCAGGATATTGCCTGGTATGGAAGGAAACTCTTAAGACTGAATGAATTGAGGCTGTTTTCATTGGACAGAAGAAGGTTGAGAGGTGACTTAATTGAGACATATGAGGTAATCAGAAGTTTGGATAGGGTGGACAGTGAGAGCCCTTTTTTTCGGTTGGAGAAGGCTAACACGAGGGGACGTGGCTTTGAATTGAGGGGTGATAGATTGAGGACTGATATCAGGGGTGGTTTCTTTACTCAGAGTGTAGTAGGGGTGTGGAACAGCCTGCCTGCAACAATAGTAGACTCATCAATATTAAGGGCATTTTAATGAGCATTGGACATGCATACAGATAATAGTGGAACGGTGTAGGTTAGATGGGCATCAGATTAATTTCGCAGGTCGGTGCAACTTCAAGGGCTGAAGGGCCTGAATTAAGCTGTAACATTCTATGTCGTATGTTCTGTGAAGCCTGTAGTAGGGCTAAGATGTGAGAGCAGAATTAGGCCACTTTGCCCATCAAGTCTGCTCCACTATTCGATCATAGCTGATAGGTTACTAAACCCCATTCTCCTACCTTCTCTCTGGAACCATTGATACCTTACTACTCAAGAACCTATCTATCTCTGTCTTAAATACACTTGTGACTTACCCTCCAAAGCCTTCTGCAGCAATGAGTTCAACAGATTAACTGCCCCCTTGCTGAAAACATCCCTCCTCATCTTAGTTCTAAAGGGTTGTCCTTTCACTCCGAGGCTGTGCCCTTGGCTCCTAATCTCTCCACTGTATTCAAGCCTGTCCGTATCCTGTAAGTTTCAATCAAATTCCCCCCTCATCCTTCTAAACTCTGTCCAGTACAGACCCAGAGTTCTCAATCATTCCTAACATGACAAGCCCTTCATCCCTGGTATCATTCCTATGAACCCCGTCAAAGGTCAGCACACCCCTCCTTAGATATGGGGCCCAAAACTACTCACAATTCCAAATGAGATCTGTCCAGAGCCTTATTCAGCCTCAGCAATACATCTCTAGTCTGGTATTCAAGCTCACTTGAAAAGAATGCTAATACTGTGTTTGCTTTCCTAACCATCAATTAATCCTGCATATTAATCTTAAGAGAATCTTGAACTTGGACTCCTAAGTCCCTTTGTGCTTCAGAAAATAGTCTACATCTCTATTCTTCCTACCAATGTGCATGACCTCACACTGTCCCACATTGTATTCTATGTGCCTCTTCTTTGCCCACTTGCCTAGCATGTCCAAGTTCTTCTGCAGCCTCCCCACTTCCTCAACATTACCTGTCCCTCCACCTATCTTTGTATCATCTGCAAACTCAGCAAAAATGCCCTCAGTTCGTTCATCCAGATCATTAATGTATAATATGAGTAGTTATGGCCCCACCAGTTACTTGCAGAACTCCACTAGTCACTGGCTCCCATCCTGAAAAAGACCCCTTTACCCCTACTCTCTACCTTCTGCCAGTCAGCCCATCCTCTGTCCTAGCCCTTAAAACCATGGGCCCTTATCCTATTTAGCAGCCTCCTATGCGGCTTCTTGTCAAAGGTCTTCTGGAAATCCAATTAGATCATGTCCACTGGCTCTCTGTTGCCATGGTTACCTCATCTTTCCCTTAGTATGTTTCCTTTTCATTTGTAGAGTCATAGAGATGTACAGCATGGAAACAGACCCTTTGGTCCAACCAGTCCATGCCGACCAGATATCCCAACCCAATCTAGTCCCATCTGCCAGCACCCGGCCCATGTCCCTCCAAACCCTTCCTATTTATGTACCCATCCAAATGCCTCTTAAATGTTGCAATTGTACTAGCCACCACCACTTCGTCTGGCAGCTCATTCCATACACATACCACCCTCTGTGTGAAAAAGTTGCCCCTTAGGTGTCTTTTATATCTTTCCCCTCTCACTCTAAACCTATGCCCTCTAGTTCTTGACTCCCCGACCCCAGGGAAAAGACTTTGCTTATTTATCCTATCCATGCCCCTCATAATTTTATAAACCTCTATAAGGTAACC
>NC_057743.1:22126086-22130672 GCF_004010195.1 Chiloscyllium plagiosum | reverse complement strand
TCTATTTGCCAAAGCTATCTCATGTCCCCGTTTTGCCCTCCTGATTTCCCTCTTAAGTATACTCCTACTTTCTTTATACTCTTCTAAGGATTCACTCGATCTATCCTGTCTATACCTGACATATGCTTCCTTCTTTTTCTTAACCAAACCCTCAATTTCTTTAGTCATCCAGCATTCCCTATACCTACCAAGCCTTCCCTTCACCCTGACAGGAATATACTTTCTCTGGATTCTTGTTATCTCATTTCTGAAGGCTTCCCATTTTCCAAGCATCCTTTTACCTGCGAACGTCTGCCTCCAATCAGCTTTCGAAAGTTCTTGCCTAATACCGTCAAAATTGGCCTGTCTCCAATTTAGAACTTCAACTTTTACATCTGGTCTATCGTTTACCATCACGACTTTTAAACAAATAGAATTATGGTCGCTGGCCCCAAAGTGGTCCCCCACTGACACTTCAGTCACCTGCCCTGTCTTAATTCCCAAGAGTAGGTCAAGTTTTGCACCTTCTCTAGTAGGTACATTCACATTCTGAATCAGAAAATTGTCTTGTACACTTTTAAGAAATTCCTTTCCATCTAAACCTTTAGCACTATTGCCTCGTGGATTAGCCCCAGAAACTCCTTCCATTGTCTTCCTTGCGAGGATCCGCTTCCAATCAACTCTGGATAGCTCTTCCCTCATGTCTTTGTAGTTACCTTCATTTAGATATAATACTGTTATATCTGATTCCAGCTTCTCCCTCTCAAACTGCATCGTGAATTCTATCATAGTATGGTCACTGCCCCCTAAGTATTTCTTTCACTGTCAGCTCCCCAATCAAGTCTGCTTCATTACACATCACCAAATCCAGAATTGTCTGTTCCCAAGTGTGCTCTACCACAAGCTGCTACAAAGCAAAACCATTTCGTAGACATTCAACAAGTTCCTTTTCTGGAGATTGACTACCAACCTGAATTTTCCTGGAGCACTTATATTTTGAAGTCCCACATAATTACTGTGATTGAGTCTTCCTTACATGCTATTTCGACTTCCTGATTTATTTTCTTCCCTACAGACTGACTACATTTAGAAGGCCTGTACACAAATCCCATCAGGGTCTTTTTGCCTCTGCAGTTCCTCAACTCTGTCGATGCAGATTCAATGTCTTCCAACTCTATATCACTTCTGCTATTGATTTAATTTCATTTCTTACTAACAAGGCAACACCACCTCCTCTGCTCATCTGTCTGGTCCTTTCGATAGGCTGTATATTCTTCGATATTTAGATCCCAGCCCTGATCCCCTTGCAGCCACATCTCTGTGTAACCTGTTAATTTCAATCTGCACTGCAAGCTATTTTACCTTGTTTCTTATGCTGCGAGCATTTAAGTTCAACACCCTCATTCCTGTGTTGATGGACACCCCCCTCACATTCCATTATTTTCTGTTTTCTTCAGCAGACCAAATGAGATATCCTGAACCTAGACACCAGGCAGGCACTGCAGCCTTCAGGACTGCCGTTCCTTTCTCTTCTCTCCCTCCTCTTGAAAAGCTCCTTTTACCACAGAGCTATGGTCAGTTTGCTCATCCTCCCTACAGCCCCCAGTCTCATCCACATAGAGGGCAAGAAGCTCAGACCTGTTAGACAAGCTCAATAGCTAAGACTCCTTCCGCACTAACTCCTAGACCCCTCTATCTGCCTCACTTGTAGTCATACTCTCCTGTCCCTGACCACTGACTGAATTTAATGTAGTTAATGTAAGGGGCATGACTGCCTCCTGGAACACAGCCTCCAGGTAACTCTCCTGCTCCCTAATGTGTTGCAATGTTTGAAGCTCAGCCTCCAGCTCAACAACTCTGAGTCGGAGTTCCTCAACCAACACTTGCTGTAGATGTGGTCACTATGAACCACAAAGGGGTCCAACCAGCTCTCACATCATGTAGTTGCAACACATTACCTGGCTCAACATCTCTATTTTAGTTATTTAGTTATTAATTTGATTTTTTAAAAATCCAGTTGGTCTTGTAGTTTGAAGCCTGTAAATGTTTCCCCTATTTACCTTCAATCTGAAAGTAACCTATATTAGATAGTTGGAATTATTAGCTATCACCAACCAATGAACGTATGGTTTACCTGTGATGTCACCCTTTTGTCTTGGGCCTGGGCTTCAATTTATCCTGAGTTTAAAAAAATCCTTACAAACTATGAGACAAAAAAAGCAAGCAAAAACACCTCTGCCCTTCTGCACTAAATTCCCAACTTTCCACCAATTCCTTGAACAATATACTCACTCTGGCTCTCTCTCACTCTGGATCTCTCCTTCCTGACCTTGCAAAGCCTACTGATCCAGATGTTATTCAACTGAACAGTTATTAGCAGAGTCTAATTGTATGCACCATCCTTGAGGAGGGAGGTGGCAAAAATCAGCACATTTAGCTAAAGGTTTTGAAGTGATCCATGCTGTTGCTGATATTAGGTATAATGTGAACAGCCTGACTAAGGCTTATGCACTTCTTGACTTATGCTGTCAGGTTTCACAGGCAAAGACAAGGAGAGAGGGCTGCTGGCTCCCAGTTTACCAAATTTGAGCAGGATTTAGTGAGTTCAGGGAAGAGGGCATATAGGAAGGTGTAACCTCAAAGAATGCTGGTTCCCATTGTTGGAGAACATTGCACTCCCATTTCAGATATATACTGTTTCAACCCTAACTCTGTCTCATGCATCCAGTCATTTTACTCACGAACAAATAAGCACTATTCTCTGCTGCTATGATTCCATTTCCAGTGATATATTCTCTAATTACAAGATTAAGTCTCTTGATACAATTGATGCTACTAGTGCAGAAAATAGTGCTGAGCCAACAGGAGCACTAAACCAATGAGTTTTACTGTTGGTCACATTGCAATGAATGAGAAATTTTGAGAGGGCATTAACATAATATTGGGCCATACTCTCACTTACTATGCATACTCTGATCACAAGCACAAGTGTTTTATTTGTTTAAATTAGGTTAACTTGACAATTACACATTTTAAAGCATATTTGTGATTCTTTCAAGATGATTTACAAAGGTGGTTAGATTGCCAGTGCTGTACTGTTGAGTAAACAAAGGTACGTCATCTTTTTAAAGGGAGGAAAACGACCTTGGAAGATACTCCAAGACTGAGATAATATTATGCTTTTGATCAAACGAAACTTGAAGCATGTAACTATAATTCCTTTCAGTGTCATTTGGCTGTTGAAATCCATAGGGAAAATACAATAGCTGCCAGTACAGGAAAGATGTTATTTAAAAATAGTTCCAGGCGATAACTCATATGCTTACCTTTATTGGTCAGTGCATTGAGTATAGGAGTTGGGAGGTCATGTTGTAACTGTACAGGACATTTCTTAGGCCACTTTTGCAATACTACATTCAATTCTGGACAATTCTTCATTCCTGATGAAGGTCTTATGCCCAAAATGTCAATTCTCCTGCTGAACGGATGCTGCCTGGCTTGCTGTGATTTTCCAGTACCACACTCTCAACTACATTCAATTGTGGTCTCCCTGCTATAGGAAAGATGTTGTGAAACTTGAAAGGGTTCAGAAAAGATCTACAAGGATGTTGCCTGGGTTGGCAGATTTGAGCTATAGGGCGAAGTTGAATAGGCTGGGGCTGTTTTCCCTTGAGCATCGGAGGCTGAGACGTGACTTGATAGAGGTTTATGGGATCATGAGGGGCAAGGATAGGTTGAATAGCCAAGGTCATTTCCCCAGGGTGGAGGAGTCCAAAAACCAGAGGGCATAGGTTTAGGGTGAAAAGGGAAAAATTTAAAAGAGACCTTTTAAATTACAAAAAAGGAGCAACTTTTGCACACAGAGGGTGGTGCATATATGGAATGAGCTGCCAGAGGAAGTGGTGACTGGTACAATTGCAATATTTAAATGGCATCTGGATGGATATATGAATACATAGGGTTTAGAGGGATATGGGCTAAATGCTGGCAAATGGGACTAGATTAATTGACTCGGGTTCAAATTCCGCCTTGGGCAACTGTCTGTTTAAAGTGTCGTGTGAGGGAGCCGTGGTTTAATAAGGAATTGGAATCCCTTGTTAAATGGAAGAGGGCGGCCTATGTAAAGATGAGGCGTGAAGGTTCAATTGGGGCGATTGAGAGTTATAAGGTAGCCAGGAAGGACCTGAAGAGAGAGCTAAGAGCAGCAAGTAGGGGACATGAAAGGTCCTTAGTTGGTAGGATTAGGGAAAACCCTAAGGCTTTCCCTAAGGAATAAAAGAATGACTAGGGTAGGAATAGGTCCAGTCAAGGATAGTAGTGGGAAATTGCGTGTGGAGGCAGAAGAGATTGGGGAGACACTGAATGAATACTTTTCGTCAGTATTCACTCAGGAACAGGACATTGTTGCCGATGTGAATACTGAGACACAATTAAGTAGAATGAATGGCTTTGAGGTATGTAGGGAAGAGGTGTTGGAAATTCTGGAAAGGGTGAAAATAAATAAGTCCCCTGGGCCTGCTGGCAGTTATCCTAGGATTCTCTGGGAAGCAAGGGAGGAGATTGCAGAACCATTGGCCTTGATTTTTATGTCCTCATTGTCTACAGGA
>NC_057743.1:22098024-22125389 GCF_004010195.1 Chiloscyllium plagiosum | reverse complement strand
GGATGTGGTGGCACTGGAACGGGTGCAGAGGAGGTTTACCAGGATGTTGTCTGGTATGGTAGGAAGATCGTATGAAGAGAGGCTGAGGCACTTGGGGTTGTTTTCATTGGAGAAAAGAAGGTGTAGGGGTTACTTGATAGAGGTGTACAAGATGATTGGGGTTTAGATAGGGTTGACCATGAGAACCTTTTTCCATGTATGGAGTCAGCTATTACGAGGGGGCATAGCTTTAAATTAAGGGGGGGGGGGGGGGTTAGGTATAGGACAGATGTTAGGGGTAGATTCTTTACTCAGCGTGTCGTGAGTTCATGGAATGCCCTGCCAGTAGCAGTGGTGGACTCTCCCTCTTTATGGGCATTTAAGCGGGCATTGGATAGGCATATGGAGGATAGTGGGCTAGTGTAGGTTAGGTGGGCTTGGATCGGCGCAACATCGAGGGCCGAAGGGCCTGTACTGCGCTGTATTCTTCTATGTTCTATGATATCTGGTTGGCATGGATTAGTTGGACAGGGTCTGTTTTCATGTTGTACATCTCTATAACTCTATGAGACATGCAGCCATTTATTTCCAAGGGGAAACCAGAGCAAGAGGTAGTTGAGGTCTACCTGAGCTAGTCTGTCTGAGAAATGGGTCTTTCTTTCCACCATCCTAGCTTTGCATGATAACCAGAATCCCTCTGAACGCAGACTGTGAATCTCACCATCTCACATCTGTGCTGTTGCCTTGGGTGTTAAACCATTACATCTTATTCCTTTGTATTTTCCCGAGGGCAAGTCCAGCAATTTCTGTACTATTTTCACAGCTCCAGCAGAAATCAAAGCAGGAGCTGACATACCAGTGCCATGCATTAGGTGTGGGAAATTATATCCTGCTTGTGTGGATGTAAAAAATCCCATGGCATGAATTTGTAGAAGAGGACGGGAGTTAATTTGATGTCCTGGCTAATATTTACTCTGTCAGTATATTAAAAAAAACAGGTTTAATTATTGGTGCATTAGCTGCCATATTTCCTACATAGCAACTGTGATTGCACTTGAATTTATGTTCACTCGCTATAAAGTGCTCTGGTTGTGAAAAATGCGAAACAAACATAAGTCTCTCTCGCCTTTTTTGTTAAATTATATAGCACTTTCACTCACTCGAAGTGGCATGCATGCCTCCGAACTAAAGGTCCCCAGTGTAAGCCATGAGCAGAGACGGAGCTCGGGCCAACACTGGAGTGGCTGAAACAGTACTGTTATTTCAGGCAAAGGCAAAGAGAGAGGGCTGCTGCACGCCCCCAGTAGACCATATCTGAACATAATATGGTGGTTACCTCCCTGTCTGAGTGCACATAAAGAATGTTGTTGTGGTATTCCTGGAAAACAGAGAGTTTCTCATTGATGCCTAGCCAACAACTCTCCCTCAACCAACACCATCAGAAATAGAAACTAAAATAGTGATTGCTGGAAAAGCTCAGCAGGTCTGGCAGCATTTATGGAGAGCAATCAGGCTTAACGTTTTGGCTGCGTGATCCTTCCTCAGTTTTTGATTTATGTCATCTGCAGTTCTTTCAGTTTTCACCATCAGAAACAGATTGACTGGCCATTCATCATACTTGCTGCTTGTAGAACTACACCACTGCAACTTCATTTGTTCATTCAACAGCAGTGACTGATTTCAAAAAGTGAGGTATCCATTGTAAAGCACTTTTGTGTTGAGATGTAATATCAAAGGGTTAATGAAAATTTTAAGCATTAACGATGCCAGCAATGATCTTGACCAATACTAGTGCATTGCACACTAGAAAATAATGAGGTGAGAATATGTCATGTTGAACATAATCAGGTAATGGATTAGTGAATGTTGGCCTCCCGTTATCTGCAGAGGACATTCTTTACAGAAGTTAAATCTTTGTCCTGATGAGATAGGCCATCCCCCAGTACCGTGCCAAATGGCACTGTGCTACTTGGAGCAAAGATGAGCATCACTGCCAAATCCAAACCTGCCCTTACTTTAACTTGGGTATTTCCCAGCCTAGGATGGTGAGGGCTCATGTTACTGTGGGTTTGTTATATGCCCCACCTCCAGGAAGATGCTGAGATTAGTAATCCATCCCTGCCTCAGCTGTGTTTACAACTGATCAAGAATCTGCACCCTGGTTTTATGACTAATCTCCCTATTGGACAGGACAGACAGAAACTGAGGGAGCTGCAGTATTTGATTTTATGATCAACACAACATCTGAACTAAGGCATCCAATGGAAAACATGTATTTTAAATGCCATTTTTGTTTTAATTGGAGAAAATTCAGATTGTTTTCTGCTAAGTAGCTTGTGGGAAAAGTGAACTTTATTTGACAGACAACACGGCATTGACACTTGTCTCGTATAAAATGGGCTGTTTGGCCTTGCAGCCATGAAGTGGAGGTACTGGTGTTGGACTGGGATGACAAAGTCAAAAGTCACACGACACCAGGTTATAGTCCAACAAGCTTATTTGAAATCCCACCAACGTTCAGAACGCAGCCCCTCCAGCAGATGCAGTGAGAGAGCAGGCACACAGAGAGATCAAGGACAGAGAGATCAAAAGATCATACAACTGGTATGAGTGGACTGTCAGATAATACGTCTCTGAAGGTGACCAAAAGCCACTTTCACCAGTTCTATCACCTTTTGATCTCTCTCTGCCCTTGACCTTCCTACCTATGAACTCTGTGTGTGTGTGTCTGCTCCCTCACTGCACCTGATGAAAGGGCTGCATTCTGAATGCTTGTGTGATTTCAAATGAACATGTTGGACTATAACCTGGTGTCGTGTGACTTTTGACTGTGGCCTTTCAGCCAACAGCTAGTCGACATGGCTGAGCACAAGTAGTTGGTAAAATGTGCATAATTGTGGGGACTAGAAATAGTGCCCCCAAGTCTGACTCATAAAAGCTGCTAACAGTAAATAAGCCATGTTGTAGTTCCTTGGAGAGAAGCAGCTTTGTCTGGAGGAGCTTCCTATAGAATAATTCAATTGATTTCAGAAGTCAAGGCAGAATCCCAATTTAAAAGCCCTCCCTGTCTTTGACATCTTTCACAGATCTCACTTGGTCTTCCCATATCACAGCTGCCATTTCAAACCTGCCTACTTAGTGTTTGCTTTGTACCTTCTGCATGTTAGCAAAGTATTGGGTCTCCAAACCCAACAGAGCAGTTTTTGAATATTGTAGTCTAAAATTACTTTCCTTAAGATAAAAGCCGCAAACCAGAAAACTGAGATTTTGTGATGTCTCTCCAGTCAGAACTTAAAGACATTAAATTATTAGCTTGATTGGGTTTTTGGGTGTATCCGTGGCCTGCCTTGCTGCCTGTTCAGTTTTTGGTATTTCAAAATGTGGAATTTCGCTCAGCATGGTTTGCATGTGAGAGTCAAAACTGTGCCTGTGTGGTTTAGAAACCACAGTGTAAGCATGACTTTTTGTCCACATTTTGAAAGGAGAATAGAAACGATGCAATTCTGCTGTAACTAATTTTCCACAATCACAAGGCATGACTGTACCATTTTAGAAATTGAAAGAGGAGATGTTATATAAAACTTCTGTGAGTCCACTGGTTTCTATGTACCCTACTTCTCTACCCTCAAAACCTGTTCACTATTTTAAAGACCAGCCAGTCCATGGATTTGAATCATTTCTAAGTTATAATTGTCTGGGATATGTTCTGCTATGCTCAATGATGAAGGGACGTGCCAGACCCTATGTGATATTTGAGGAGAAATGAGGTCTTCTTATATTTGATACTGAACATAAAGCCTAAGCTTTACATAAGCAGTTGTGAATGTTCTTGGATTTAGGAAAGCATGCACATGCTCAGAAGTACTAGCAGCCTTTCTCTGGGTGTAAGCATAGCTTAGGAGACAGTGAGGGCTGCAGATGCTGGAGATCAGAGTTGGGACTGTGTTGCTGGAAACGCACAGCAGGTCAGGCAGCATCGGGTGACGTCAGGTGGAATCTCCACCCCCAAGGCTCCCAGCCTCATTCCTGATGAAGGGCTCCAGCCTGAAACGTTGATTTTCCTGTTCCTTGGGTGCTGCCTGATCCGCTGTGCTTTTCCAGCAACACTTAATCCATACAGCGCTAAAGCTGACTTGTTCATCAGTACAATGTTGATTCAATCATACCTTGCCGCCTTCCATTCCAGTTTGCTTAAAAGTTCCTGCATCTTTATCTCCCAAATGCCCTGAATTATTTTGGGTATGTTTTTATGGATACTGACTCAGTCAGGTGCCATTCAGGATATGTGAGCCTACCCGAGGCCCCTGGGAGTTTCAGCTGTTGAGTATATTGCTTCCAAGCACATCCTGTCCTCGCTTGACATCCATCTGTAAGCACATTCTGATGAGATTGAATACTGACAAACCAGGATGACTTGTAACTCCTGAATTACTGCCTCTGATATGGCTAAGATCTGTTGCCTCAACACAAACCAGGAACTGAAGTCAGAACATTCTGGTCTAATGGTTTTAGCAGTTATAGGAGAAAGTGAGGACTGTAGATGCTGGAGATGGGTGAAGGGGATAAATGGGAAAGACGATGGTCAGGTCACCGCCCTCTTAACTTATCTATTGCCTTTCCCATCTATCTGCTGCACCCTCCTCTCTGACCTGTCACCTTCCCCCCCACCTTCATCCAACAATTGCATTCCCAGCTACCTTCGCCGCCCCCCCAATTCTCCTGCTCTTCAGATGCTGCCTGGCCTGCTGTGCTCTTCCAGCACCACACTCTCGACTTTAGCAGTTTTGGGAAACAATGGATAAGAGTTGGCCACTTGGCTCTCTGAGCTAGCTCACCCTTCTATAAGATCATAGCTGATCTGATTTTAACTCAACTCTACATTCCTGTATAAAATCCTGACACCCATTCCTGCATATCCCTAGCAACAGTACTGAAGACTTGATCCAGAATTAGCTGCATGTCTGGCCAATCTGTTCCAGTACAACTGCCTACAGTCACCTATCCAAAATCTTTCATCCCCTTGATAATCAAGAAACTACGTTAAAAATATTTAAAGATCCTGCATAGATTGCCTTTTGAGGAAGGGTAATTCAAAGACTCTAAACCCGCTGAGAGAAAAGAAAGTTTCTTCATCTTCGTCTTAAATTTGTGACCTTTTATTTTTTAGACTATGATCCCGGGCTCTACTTGTTAGTTTTATGCAACTCTTTACGTCCCCCTTATCGCCATGTTGCAAACTATTCACTGCTGGACTGTCAATCACATGAGGCCTTTCATCTCATTGAGCCTGACACCCATTCAGCTGTGAGCCTCAGTTAAGGGAAATAGTGACATAGTGATAATGTCACTAGACTTGCAATCCAGACGATTGGGCTAATGTTCTGAGACATGAGTTCAAATCCCATCAAGGCACCTGGTGGAATTCAAACTCAATTAGTAAAAAATTGGAAGTTTAAAAGCTAGTTTGATGATGACCATGAATTGATTGTCATTTTTTAAAAAATGCTATCTAATTTACTTAAGGAATGGAAATCTGCCATCCTTACTTGATTTGGCCTATAAGTAACACTAAATGAGGTTATTTCTTAAATGCTCTCTGAACTGGCACAGTAAGCTACTCAGTTATGTAAAATACAACAAGATGTAGGAAACTAAAGTAATAGAACTGGACTTAGTACCCAATATCGAATGACGCACCAGATTGGCATACCTCAGCCATTTTGACCTTCCTCATGAGGTCACAGATTATTGTTGATTACAATGCTGCTGCTTCTCATGGCCCATAGCACCTCATGGATGCCCAGATATGAGTTGCTGTAGCTATCCAAAATCTATCCCATTCAGTGCTCCTGAAAGTAAGATGGTGTTTAACTGAAATTGGCATTTAAGATCTTTTGCAAAACTGGAATCAGAGGAAGTCAGGGAAGAAATCCCTTTGCTAGTTGTAGCCCTACTTGGCATTAACATTCACTCTGAGCTGCATGGCTGCACAGCTATTTGAAACTTCCACATACATCAATCCGGATTCCAACATGCGATGTCCACTTGTAGAAGCTGCTGCCATTAACGGATCAGAGGATCACTCAGTGGAAAAAAAAGGTATTACAGAGAATGCTGCTTATCACAAAGAAAGATAGTTGTGGTTGTTGGAGGTCAATTATCTGAATCTTAGGACCTCACTGCAGGAGTTTGTAAGGGTGGTGACCTACATCCAACCATCTTCAGCTGCACTATTAATGACCTTCCTTCAAGCATAATGTCAAAAGTGGGGATGTTCGCTGATGATTCCATAACATTTAACACCATTCATGATTCTTCAGATATTGAATTCAATCTTTGACCATGTGCATTAAGCAGTGGACAAGATCCAGGTGTGGTCTTCTAAATGATAAGTAACATTTGTGCCACACAAATGCCAGAAAATAATCAACTCCAAGAAGAGAGAATCTAACTGACTCCTCTTATCATTCAATGGCTTTGCAATTTGCTGAACCCCCCACTATCAACATCCTGGGGTTCACAGCTGACCACAAATTTAACTAAACTGGCTATGTAAATATTATGGCTACATGAGCAGGTCAGAAGCTGGGAATGCTGCAGCAGGTAACTCACTTCTTGACTCCCCACAGCCTGTCCACTATCTACAAGATACAAATCAGGAGTGTGATGAAATACTCCCCGCTTGCCTTGCTGTGTGCAGCTCCAATAATACTCGAGAAGCTCAACACCATCCAGGAGAAAGCAGCCTACCTGAACCACCACCTTCCATATTCACTCCCTTTACTACCGACACTCTGGCTGAGCTAGCCCACCGTTGCTCCTTCAACTGCATCTTCCAAATCCATGTCCTCTACTTCCTCAAAGGACAAGGGCAGCAGATGCATTGGAGCATTACCACCTGAATGTTCCTTCCAAACTATGGGTGACTTGCAACAATATTGTTATTGTTGTTCCTGACTGTCATTAGGTTAAAGTCCTGGAGCTCCCCTTCTCACAGCATTGCGGTTGTCCCAACTCACCTAGGACATTAGCAATTCAAAAAAATAGCTCCGCACCACTTTCTCAAGAGTGTTTTAGGGATGGACAGCAAATGCTTGACCAGCCAGTGATGTCCACATCCTCCTTGTCTGGACCACATGTGACTCCAGACCCACAGCAATGTAGTTGATTCTTAACTACCTTCTGGGATGGGCAATAAATGCTAGCCTGGCCAGCAACACCCTCCATCCCAGAAAGAATAGAAACGAAATCTCATGAATGAGTAAAATAAAAATTCTCCTCTCTGTCAGGAATGGCCTTCAATGAATGAAAACTTTGCCAAAGATTTGATTTTAAATTTATTTTGTAATGTGAGGGTAAAAATATTAAATCTTCAGAAAAGTTTATTTGAAGGAAAAAAAAACACACTAAAAAGTCCAACCCCCATCTCCCTATTCAGCCCCATAGTTGATTTTAACCCTGGCAAAGATGACAGTGTAGTAATGCTGGTGAAGCACAGTGAGTGTACTGGGTTGGGAGGAAGAGAGTGATGGTTTGTGAGCCTCACCATCAGCTTGCAATGTGAAGCCACTACAAGCTTGTGAACATGTTTGGAAAATTCAGCTCATCACCAAGCCTGGGGCCTGCAGTAATGTTACCACTCTGTCCCATGTTCCCCAGACCCGAATTTAAAAAAACAGAATTTAAAAAACTTGGGGCCAGTTCAAGGCGAAACAATGTTCTGAAACCTGACCACCAAAGGTGATTTTGACAGGTCCCAGGAGACCACACTGATACATAATCTAATATTGTACTTTTTTAAAATTCATTTACAGCATGAGGACATTGCTGGCTAGTCCAGCATTTGTTCCCCATCCCTAATTGCCCAAAGGGCAAGTTAGGAGTTAACCACATTGCTGTGATGTCTGGAGTCACATGTAGGCCAGACTCCAGTGAGGATGGCAGTTTCCTTCCCTAAAGGGCATTAGTGAACCGGATAGCTTTTTCCAACATTTGATAATGGATTCATGGTCATCATTATACTTTTAATTCCAAATTATCATTGAATTTAAATTCCAATGTCTGCCATAGCAGGATTCAAACCTGGGTCCCCAGAACGTTGGCTGGGTATCCGGATTAACAGTTGAGCAACAATACCACTGGGCCATTGCCTCCCTATTTATTGTCGTATATTTTGTATGTCATAGTATCAGGAAATCTTTCAGCTGAACTCCTCCTAGTCACGTTCACATCTTGGACTCCAAAGATGCTTGGTAATGCATTGCCAAAGCAGAAGTTCAAATTTTAAAAGAAAATTCGATACTGAAGACCTTAATTATTTTAACAATTTCTTTAAAAATCTATTATCATTAGTAAGCAAGTTGTATCAGGTTAAATAATATTTCAGACCATCTTAGGCCAAATATCCTTTTCCCTTAATGTGAGGATTGATGTAAATGCTGGTCTGGCAATGCTTCAAATTAAAAATTTTCTTTCTTGGTGTTTAAGTATTGCATACTTTAAATGTTGCTCACTAGTATACTGAGCTGATAAACTAACAGTCTTTCCTTTTCAATTGGCCTTAGCCACCTGAAAGTTTGGGAACTGACCTTCAGGAGCAGGTCCTTCCTCTACAAACAGGTGAGTGCCAAATGCAAATATTGCCCGAATCACTTTTATAAAATCTCCAGTGCCCTATGTATTTATCCAAGATTCATATCATGTGTTGTACTGACCAATATCTTGAATATAATTGCAATATTCTCCAATATATTTTGTAATATTCCTGACTTTACAAAACAGCAGATGTAAGTCAGATTTATTTAATGTCAATAATGTGTGACATTCAGCTACATTTGGAATTACATTTGCATTTTCATAAAGTTTATCACAGTCCCAGAAACAAAGTGCTTCATGTATAATTAAGCATTTTCTGGTGTGCGGTGACTGTTGATAGCCAACCAAACTTAGCAGTTGCTTTACACACAGAGAAACATACAAACTGTAATAAGATAATCAACAAGTTAACCTGGTTCTTTATTGTTAATTGAGGATTGAATATTAGGATGGGATGCATTGATTATCACCCATTCAGAGTAGGGTCAGGATAAAGTTCAATATCTCTGGTCCATTCACTATCTAACTGAACAGTTAGATGGGCCTAAAACATTTCATGTGAATGACAGCACGAAATGTCGACTCTCCTGCTCCTCGGATGCTGCCTGACCTGCTGTGCTTTTCCAGCACCACACTCTCAACTCTGTCATACACAAGTCCATTGTCCCAGTGAATCTAAATCTACATATAGCCTACTTTTAGCAACCAAGGTCCTATCACACGCACCAATCTTTGTATAGTTTGCCACTTTGTTGTTGTTCCCTGTGCCGTCTTTATTCTAATCGTTAGTAAAGGTGGGGAAGAGCAAGAGTCCTGACACTTTTAGCTGCTCGACCATAACTGGTCACTGTACCAAACCACTGCCAGTAATATCAACCTTTCGTTGAAGCGTCTAGCATTCCAGTAACCCCTTGTCAATCCCTTAAAGCTCTATTATATAAAGTAGCCATTGTGTGACATTTTGATATCCAGGTTTACAGTGTTAACCAGGTAGTCTGTATCCACTAGTTTAGTAACTTCTTTAAAAATCCTCAGCTACTTTTTAAAGTAGATGCTATTTATTAAGTGATCAGTCAGTTTATACTAAAATCGCTCTGTCCGCAGTTACACTGACACTGTTTAATTGTCTGAAGCTGTAGATGTTCTCAGTTCTGCATTCTTTGTACTACTTCCCATTGCCTAGATAAGTTTAAAGCACAAAGTCTTATACTCTCTGCTGATCATTTCTCCTTTTTACTGATCAAATGGTGCTGATCTAATGCCATAAATCATCTGAAAATACAGAAAAGTCACTGACGAAAACTGAGCAGATTGCCCCACTGATTTGGTTTTCACTGACCTTAATATGTGAAAGCCATTACGTCACAGTGTTTTCTGCAGATTCTGGTATCATTAGTTTCAGAAAGAACATTCAGGAATTAGATCACCTGTTAGGCCTATGGTATTGACTACTAGATTTGAGTAGGTAGAAGGTAAATTCCATGGCAGGAAGTGTACAGATCAATGGGCCTGATATTTTGTGGTACTTTCAGGAGAATCCGTTTAGTGAGCTTGTTACCAAGCAGATAAATTGCAAGGTCTTAGACCCATCAGCAATCATTTCTCCTTCCTACCTCTGAATGAGTAATGACACAATGCTGTCCTCTGATACACTATCCAGACAATACATTGTGGGATGCTTCACCACAGAGGTCAACATAAGTGTGGCCAGGATTCCAGCAAGGGACAAGTGGGACCCCTAGCTCATTTTTTTTTCCTGTCATAACCCAGACAGAAATGAGGGCCTTCAGTCACATGGACAGTTTAGAGAGCACAGGGGTTTATCCTCCTTTGGGAGATTTGATGGACATGTTCAAAATCATGAGGGGTCTAGACAGTAGATAGAGAGAAGCCTGAACCACTGGCAGAAGGGTCGAGATCATACACCACGCTGATTTGAGGTGATTGATCAAAGGGTCAGAGGCAACAGGACAAAAAGCTTTCTTATGCAAAGTGTGGTTAGGGTCTGCATAAAAGTGTGGTGGGGGGCACATTCAGTCTTGCCTTTTGAGAGGGAATAGGATAATGATCTGAAGAGACAATTTGCAGGATTACGTGGAAAATCCAGCTGGGTATTTCTTATAGAGAGCAGGCATGGTGACAACAAACCAAAAAAGCAGCAGTCTACAATTCTTTGACAACACTGAGCCCAATTGTAACACCGTAATTAGTCCCTGTATGAGATCAGTTAATACTGCCAGGGCCTCAAATCTAGAGTCATGTTAGTCCTAATGGCACCATTCTCGCTAGTTACTTTACTTACCAAGCCACCAGGACTATTATTGTTTTATTTTTGAGTCTTGTTTGTTATTTTAATATTCACGAATGGATTTGCAGCAGACCTCTCTGATGGGGAGCTGTGGAGCTGCAGTCCACCAAAGCAACTCAGGGGACAAAGAATTTGCTGGTATATAAGTCACATGAAGCTAGGCAGTAGCTCACTCTGATATCAAACTGGCTAGGTTCTTCTTGTGGCAGCCGGAAGGTAAGACAATTAGCAATCAGACAACACCCATAGACAGCAGTGAAATACTCACGGAACCTAACTGTGATTAGAAGGACTGGTCAATCTTAAATAAACCGGGGCTTTGTAAATTTGTGAATTGCTGAGAGGAAAGAATCGCGTGGTATGAATGAGGAAACCAAAGAGGAACTCAATTTGCGGTCAGAGGAAATAGGAAGGATGAAAATGCCAGTCAGGGAAGAAAGAATAGTTTTCCACTCTGCTGTAGAGCAGCCATAATACAGTCCAACAGATATTAAACAGTGTGTTAGAATGTGTTGTGGATAGTTGTGAAAATTGGTTCGAGGTAGTAGAGGTGCATGTCAATCTGTGATATGAAAAAAATTGATATGTGTCCGTTGCACCTTGGTTTGACCTACCTCACCTTTTGCCACAAAGGTTAGCTGTTGCAGGGTCTGCATGTGTTATTTTATATCAATCTTTAGCAGACCAAATTCGGATGGCTTTGTTTCTGAGGCTGGGATCTCTGATAAGTAAATAAACCTTTTGGTCAGCAGGTTTCATCCTTCAGCAGAAATGGAGTTACCTGTTTCATAGTGCATTAACTAGAGCCATAGTGAGAGATGTGAATTGTCCAGACTGTCCTCACCAGATGCCCAGTGATAGTTGAAGGTGGTTGAGGGCAGTGACTAATGTACAGTATGAGCATTGGCAAATTAAATGCACCCAGCAGGATCACCAAGAAAGTTTACAGTGACCTCTGCTGGCTGCAGCTGAAAGTTTGATGACGCAACAATTTCACAGAGCATACATTTCCTTTCCTTCAACATATACATTAGACATTTTGATGGGATGAGAGAGTAATAGGGGCCAGAATGATAGGTTAATGAACTAAGACTTGGATGATACAGTGGAGCTCAGTTTCATGATGAAAGCCCTCTATTCTCTGATGCCAGTGTGAACACTGGGATGAATACAGTCTAGCTCTACTGACCTGGTGTAAGGGTCACTGAACATCGGTTCAAGAGTCCATTTTTCAGTCATTTATATTGAGTCACTTAGGTAAGGTGATATACCACAGCTGATGCTCAGTACAGCAAGGAGTCTGGAGTACAGAGGAACCCGGGGGCAGCCTCACTAAGCTGAATTGTTGGCCTGTTTCATGGAGCTAGGGTTGAACTTTGTGAATCCAGTGTGGAGTAGAATCAGGAGGAGAAATTTAGCAGCTGGGGTGGAGGTGGAGAACAGCCATTAGGACAGTCAGGAGCTCTGTAGCCTGACAACTGCTTGCAAGCCGCAGAAGAAGCAGGAAAGCTTCCAGGTTGAAGAGAAGTTTGTGAGGGATTTCCAAAAAGTGAAGAATTGGAATTCTCTGCAAAGGAAGCAAACTTTTAATGAGCTTTGGTGACTCACAACATCACTAATGTCTGGGTTGGATGCTGTAAATCCATGGGATCTACCATAACCGCATCTGTGATTTGAGGTGCTCTGTGGGTTGTTTAATTACTGTGTGTCTTCCATATTTACCTCCAGTTAATTCTGAATGGTAGAATAAATAAGTTGTATACACATTGTGGATTGTTTTATTCTTCTAATCTTGTAAAGTTTATTTTGTTTGTCCAAGACCAGAATTTTGTGGCTTCATTCTCTTAGTGAGTATCTGGGATCTCAATTTTTGTCTGCTTTGTCTAGGGTCATAACTTAAATTAGAAGCCCCTAGCCAGGCTGTAACATTAATCTAATTGATATTCTCGGGATCATAATATTTCCTATTATTATTGATGCTCTCTTTCAGATGAGATATTTAACTGAGGACATATGGATGTAAAAAATCTCACAATATTGTTGAAGAGGACAGTTCCCACCTTTTGCTTTTTAGACCAGTATTTATTAGTCAAACAATACCATCAATTTATTGCAAAGGAGATGCAGTGTAAAACTATGGAAAACTTGCTCCAGTTGTACAAGGATTCAGTGAGACCACAACTAGAGTACTGTGCACAGCTTTGGTGTTCATAGCTAAGAAAGGATTTACTTGTATTAGAGGCAGTACAATGAAAGTTCACTAGTTTGGTTCGTGTGATAAAAAGTTTTGTTTTAGTTTGTTCATGGGGTGCGACATCACCAGCTAAGCTAGCATTTATTGCTCATTCTGTATCACTCTGGGAAAGGTGGTGGTGAGCTGCCTTCTTGAAATGTCTCAGTTCTTGAGGTATAGGTACACCCACAGTGTTTTAGGAAGGGATTTCCCAAATTTTGACCTAATAACATTGAAGGAATTACATTATTTCCAAGTCAGGACGGTGTGTGGCTTGGAAGGGATCTTACAGGTAGTGGTGTTTCCATTATCTCTGCCCTTGACCTTCTAGATGGTAGATGTCACAGGTTTGGAAGCTGTTGTTGGAGGAGCCTTGCCAAGTTACTGCAATCCACTGTGAAATGGTACTCACTGCTGCCACTGTGCTTCACTGGTGACACAACTGAATGTTGAAGATGGTGTGTGAATGTTGTTGAGGATGTTGTGCAAATCAAGCAGACAGCTTTGATCTGGATAGTGTTGAGCTTCTTGCGTGTTATTAGACAAGTGGGATGTATTCCATTGCATTTCTTTCTTGTACCTTGTTAATGATGCACAGACATTGGGAAGACAAGAGGTGAATTACTCACTTCAGGATTACTAGCTTCTGCCCTACTGTTGCAGACACAGTATGTATATGGCTGGTCCAATTCAGTTTCCAGTCAATGGTAACCCCTAGAATGTTCATAGTGGCGAATTTAGCAATGATAGTGTGTCGAGGGGCGATGATTAGATTGTGTCTTGTTGTAGTCGATCACTGCCTAGTATTTGTATGGAGCACATGTTACTTTCCATTTATCACATCAAGCCTGGATGCTATTCAGGCCTTGTTATATATGGGTACAGACTGGTTCAATACCTGGGGAATTGCGCTGGATGCTGAACAATGTGCAGTCTTCAGCAAACATCGCCACTTCTGACTTTATGATGGCTTGAAGGTTGTAGATGAAGTGGCTGAAGATGGTTAGGCCTACAACACTACCCTGAGAAACTCTGCAGAGGTGTCCTTGGACTAAGATGAGTAAATGAATGACCTGGATTAAATGAAGGTTGTTCCATGATGACAGACTGAGTAAGTTAGGCATGTAGAGTTTGGTAGAATATGGGGTGATTGAAACACAAAGAAGCTGAAGCAGCCTGTTAGGGATGGCACCAAGGGAAATCTACACCAAAGGGGCACAGTCTAAACATAAAGGGTTGATCATTTAGGTCAGGGATAAAGAGAAATGTATTCACTTAGAGGCTTGCAAGTGTTTGCAATTCCCTTTCTCGAGGCTGATGGATACTCCATTGTTACGTATATTCCAGGCTAAGATATAATAGCTGTGCTGCTTCTGCAAATGAAGGAAATCTGGGAGTGGGTAGCTAAGTTACGGTGAGGTCAAAGGTCAGCCATCATTGTATTAAATGATGTAGTAGGTTCAAGCACTATATTGTCTACTTCTCCTAGTTCTTATGCTTTCATCAAATACAGATTAACTGATCATTATAGTTGTAAAATCAGAAATTCTACAAAACTCAGCTGGTCTAGCAATATAAATGAAGAGAGAAATAGAGAAAAGCATAATTTTGTTCCAGCAACATAAATCCTGGAAAAGGAATTTATATTTCTGTAGCATCTTCCACGTAACAAGATTCCAGTCTCCCTGATATCCTCAATGGAAGACATACTCTCATATCCCTCCAATCTGATATTCTGTCATACACTGATGGAAGATCCTGGTTTTTGCTGTCAATGCCATCACACTGTCCCACTGAGGCACTTAAAGGAAGATATTTTTCAGCACAATGTGATGCTAACATTTCCATTTCGTAAACCCACACTGATTTAAGTTGCAAAACGTTAAGAACCATTTCCTTATTTGCTTGAAACTGGTCCCCAGGTTGCCAGTAAACATAGAATTATCAGGCTTGTGTATCATTGTGGTTTCAAAGTTCACAATTCAGCCACCACAAGACATTGATCTGACATTGTTTATCCTTGAATCTCTACTTATTCTGTAATGCTGATACAACATTGTTGATTAATTAGCAAATAAATACAGGGAAGACTGAAGTCCTTGCCCCTGACCATTGACACCATTCCACCCCAGGCTGCTGTTTGCAGCTGAATCGGATCACTCATAATTGGTGGTGTATATCACCCGGAGAGAAGCATTCAACTACAAGAATTATCACCAAGACTGCTTGGCTTCACCTCCATTTCATCAATCAATTCTACTCAACTGCTATTGTAACCTTCGTTGTTTAGCAGCCCTGGAGTTGACAGTTTTAACATTCTCCTGCCTGGTTTCCAATCTTCTACCTTCCATTAACTTTCCAATACTCTGCTACCTGACTACTGATGCATGCCATGTCCCATTGGCCCATCACCCCAAGGTCAGTGACGTATTCTATCCTCCAATCCAGCAATGCCTCAATTTAAAATTATCATCCTATTTTCAAATCCCTTCATTGTCCCGGTCCTCCCTTTCTCTGTGACCCATGTACAACCGGGAACTCTTCATTCTTCTGATTCTAGC
The DNA here is from genome assembly GCF_004010195.1 of Chiloscyllium plagiosum. NCBI lineage: Eukaryota > Metazoa > Chordata > Chondrichthyes > Orectolobiformes > Hemiscylliidae > Chiloscyllium > Chiloscyllium plagiosum. Next base: position 22,109,713 of record NC_057743.1, on the reverse strand, counting down.
CTCTTGTGCAACCCTATTTTAATAACCACAACATTGGCAGCTGCAAGACCCTAGACCAGGGGTGGGCAATTCATTCTTCCAAGGGGCCACATGAGAAACCTGAGTTGTGTTGGAGGGCCGAACCAACAATAAGTTGAACATAATTCTGCTCAGTATTAATTTTCTCCCATTGTAAAAAGTACTAAATTATATCATTTTGCATTGAAACTTATAATCAAAAGAAAAAGGATATTCTGTTACAATAACGATATGAAATTGTGGAGTAAGTCAAATATAGAAGAAATAAACAGTAAAAACAATAATTTCAGTATTTCATTTTATTTTTAACATGTTAATCTCACAAACCAATAACGAAAAGTTGTTTCATTATTGTTCAGTATTACAAACAACAAACAACTCTATAAAAAAAGCAATATGTACTTTTGATGTTTTTCAGTTCATTTTACTTGTTTAGTGAGAAAAATCCAGTCTGTTTTGGGCTTGAACAAGTGCACTGAATGTCTGAGGTGGATATGCGAACGATAGCTGAGGGGTGATTATCAGTGATAGAGGATCTGTATTTGGATTTGTTGAACTTTATCACTGAGAATGTCTGTTCGCATATACAGGTAGATCCAAAGAGGACTAGAATCTTCTGAGCATGCCTCCTCATGTGTGGAAAGTTCTCCTCTTTGAGGGAAGAGTAAAAATCAAGCAGTGAGACTGACCTTAAGTACTCTGCCAGAAGTGTTTCAGATTGCAGGTCAATGAGTTCAAGCTGAACATCACTAGATGCATTCTCCACATTGCATGTAAATGGGAAATACTTTTTCATTTATGTTCTAATTTAAGGTTGATCTCATGCGGGCCGGACAGGAATGACCAAAGGGCCGGATATTGCCCGCGGGCCATAAAATGCCCAGGTCTGCCCTAGACCCTGAAATTAAACCTCTCTGTCTCCTTCAAGGTGCTCCTTAAAGCAACCTATCCGATGATACTTTTACTATACATTCCCTGAATGACTTGGTACTGAACTTGGTTGATAACATTTCTGAGAAGACCTTGAGTTCTTTAATATGATTGCAAGGTGCTATTTATATTCAAATTGTTATTGTAATTATTTTAGCTGGTACATCCAGTTGATGTTTCCCCCATTCAAAGAGATTGATGATTAATTTAATGTAACAATGTGAAGTTACTTTAACTGTTGACTTGCGACATCTGAAATTTGCAACGGTGAACTGTATTTCCTTATGGGATTCAAGATCCTTTCACACAAACCCATTGTACACACATTGAAAGGACTATGGCACTGTAAGTCAAAATGAGACAGCTAGACATTAATCTCAAGAGCAGCACTGTGAGCTGTTAAATTTGCAAAAAACAGACTGTTTATCAGAATGTTCACAACCATCATTTTGTTTCATTGCATGTTAATTTCCATCATAGGTTATTACTTGTGAAATTTAACAGAAACTAGCTCTGTGCAGTGAATTTCTGCATTATACCAGAGTGTTAAGAGAGAATACAGTTATCATTGTTAATGCTTCAGACTAACGTTGGATGATGTGGTTGATTGTTGGATTTAGAGATGAGTGTAACTCCATCTATTGAAGGTTCTTCAATCGGTTGATTGAGATGAAGGGCTTGTGTGGGTTGTTTCAATTTGCTGTCTGATGGCCACTTACAGAATCTACTGAAGGAATCACAAGTACAGGTCATCACTTTGACTGCCAAAGAAGGTTTCTAGAAGAATACAGACTGCAAACAGAATTTTTAAAAATCTCTATCTGATAAATAAAAAGGAAGCGAATGATAATGCTCCACCATGATGGAGTTCTTAACAAGTGATAATAGTAACAGTATAAATAAAGATTTATTTTTACCATGTTTTTGTTCCAGGTGAGGAGAATGACAGGTGCTCTGGTGGCTGTCGGACAGGGCAGACTAATGCCTCGACATATTGCTGACCTGCTCGAGATGCGGGATTCCAGAGCTTATCCACAAAATATCATAGCCCCACCTGATGGTCTGTTTTTGAAAAATGTTGAATATGACACAAAGGGTAAGAAATTAGAGCATTAAAAAGGTGATGGCTGTGTGATTCCTCCTTTTGTATGTGAGAGAAACCTTAGCACAATTAGCATGCTCATTTAACTCACATCCATTTACAATCACATCATTTACACTAGCACCCATTTACACTTTTGTTTTTAACCAGATGTCCACTGTTTGCAGCTTGCATTTGTCACCTCTACCAGATTGTGATACTGGATGAAGGTTAGCAATATACTGCCACCAGCCCTCTTTTGCCTTTCCATCATCTAAGGCTTTTATGATGATTAATGGTAGAAGATACATCATCTATAGGATGACAAAAATGTTTATGTTATAATATCAGTAAGTACAACAATTTTTAGTCAGGCTAGTTGCTCGGAGCTTATGGAACTGATACAGATACATCTGGTCCCTCTAAAAGCTGAAGGAGAATACTTTGTCTCCACCAGTAGACTGTGACATTCGTAGAATGACAGAGCCAATGTAATATGAACGTTAACCCCTCCAGAATTGTTACAACAACTTGCAATCATTTATAACCACATTCATTTATACGTGTGCTCATATGCACTCTTACCCACTCTCACTTGCATACACTCACATTTATATACAGTCATACAGAGACACCCATTCATTCAAATATATACCAGATATACAGAAAGACATATAAACACACATTATTGCACATACAGCAAACCACCTTCAAGCACATTTATATACATAAACACATACATACAGATATTCATGTGTTTGTATGCATATATATATTCTCTCTGACATGTTTTACAAGAATAGTTGCACACTTATAGGCACAACCACACCAATACAACTGTCACTCACACAAACATGTTCAGGCACACCCTTCTACATCGCATCAATGGTGATTCACATGTTACGTTACATGTCCAGAAACATACAAACACTTATCCACATCTCGGGTCACACAGGCATGAATACATAGATTATGCATGTGCACACAAACACATATTCTCTCACTCCCATACTTGCGCTGTCCATTAGATGGTCCCGAATGATAAGTGATCCTGACTCCTGAAAACAGCCTGGTAAATTGCTGTTATGTAAAATGTAAAAGCTATACTGATGTTATGTAAAACCAAATCTTGTGGAGTAGGCTATGTGTCTCTTTCAATTAAGACTCAAAGGGGTTTATCCTTTACCACTGCTAAATAAATAGATCATTAGAATTTCAAAAATACATAATTACTAGGTCTTGTCATGTGGTGGTAGTGTCCCTACCTCTGTGCCAGAGATCTGTGTTCAAGTCCCAGAGGGGATAACACGTCTGAATAGTTCAATTAAAAATGATGTCGAAGAGAGATTACTGAGAGAGTGCTACCCCAACCATAAGTGACCAGTGGTTGGTACTGCAACATATGACAGAATCCATCAATGTTCTGAAATTTTTAACGGCCTTCTTCGAAGCCTGTTTAACACAGTCACCATATTTTATTTGGAGAAGTATATCGTTATGATCTATTCACCTTTTCTAATCTAACTTGAATCCGTGTCCCTTTGCCCTTGTGTTTGAGCCAATATGAAACATTAGACATTAATAAATGTATAGAACACGCATATAAGTGGCAAATAAAATTGAATATATTAAAGTGAAGTGATTCTTTTTAGTTGAAAGAACAAATCAGGCACACTTTTGATGATAAAAGTCTAAATGAGACAGAGGAGCTAAGGAATCTAGAGCCACAGTGACACAAATCATTAGATTTCAGAAGTAGCAAAGTTATGTTAAACCATAAACCTTAGTTAGACCACACTTCTTAGAATCACAGAATTCTTACAATGTGGAAGCAAGCCATAAGGACACATCGAGTCCACACCGATCTCAGAACAGCATCCTACCCTGCCCCCTGCCCCCTGCAATTCCCGTAACCCCACATTCCACATAGATAATCCACCTAGCCTGCACATCCCTACACTATGGGCAATTTAGCACAGCCAATCCACCTAACCTGCTCATCTTTGGGTGTGGGAGGAAACCCGAGCACCCGGAGGAATCGGGTGCAGACACGGTAAGAATGTGCAATGCCACACAGACAGTTGTCCAAGAGAATAAATATTTTGATTAAAAATAATGTAGAAAGGAGGATTGGTGATAGTACTCTACCCCAACCACATATGGCCAGTCTGACAGACTCCTGATTGTTCTGATGTTTTAAACAACCTTAGTTCACAGCCTTCCTAGAAGCCACATTGAGCAGTATGCGCAGTTATGATCTCCATGTTATAAAAATGATATAGAGACTTTGAATAATTGCTGCCTTGGACAAGGTACTACATTCAATAGAAACAAAGCCTCAGTGCCAATTTCTGTGGAGAAGAACTCCATCGAGGCTCAGATCTCATCGATGAGGACAGAGAAATATTTTTACATAAGTATTATATAACCAAAGCAGTTTAATAAGGGAAAAGTTAAGAAAGGTATCAAAACATCAAAAGTCCACATGATCAAAAAAAAAAATTCTCCTTTGAAGAGAGTTGGTATCTTACTGTGTTTGCTGCTTTCCCAAAACTGAAGACAATAAGAACATGACAAAGCAGATCCTTTGATTTGTTGATGCGCCATCCTACAAATTATGCTCTTGTTTTGAGGGAAGGGATAACTAGGTTTTGATTGAATGTTATTCTGCGTCTTCTACAGACTGCTTCATTTAAAGTGGTTTGCTTACAACTTCTCCAATGAAACCGCTGATTAGACAACAAAGTCAGCACTGTTCATGTGCAAAGCGTATTTGTCTTGCATGTTAATAGAGTTTGAGGTTTGCCAGCAGTCCAGGCACTGTTATGTATGCCAGATGTTACAGCTGTGAGTCTTAAACAGATGTCAATGAATATGTTGCTCTGGCAACCAAATCTTGAGGGCCCCCAGATGCTTAATCATGAATTGTCATGGCAACTCTAAAAGTGCTGCCTTTTGTTTTGCTTTACAGATCTTGAAGTGGAAGAAAGTGTAATTCAGTGATTGTGGATGGGTCTGTGGGTTTGCTAAAGCATCTTGGAACAGACTTTAGGCTCCAAAGTAGCTGAGAAATGGGAAAAAAGTCTTGCATTTAAATTGCATTTTTCACAACCACCAGATGTCTCGAACTGCTTTACAGCTAAGTAAGTAATTTTAAAGTGCGGCCGCTGTTGTAATGTTGGAAATGCGGTTGCTAATTTGTGCTCAGCCTTGCCCCACAAACAGTAATGTGATAATGGCCAAATAATCTGTACTTTTGTGGTGTTGATTGAGGAATAGATATTGGCTGTGGCACCTGGAAGAACTTTCCTCCTCTGCTGCTATTGGATCTTTCAAATTGACCCGAGAGATCAAATTGGACTTCAGTTCAGTGTCACTTCTAACAGATGACACCTCTGATTATGCATCACTCCCTTAGTACGGCACAGGGGATGTCACCTTTGACTTGTTGTGTTGAAGCTCTGAGTGACACTTGAATGCAAGGTCGCAGTGACCAACGGAAACACACCTGACACTCAAAAATGATAATTATTGATGACAAGGACTGGGTTAGTTGTGTAAAAACTTGCATACGCTATGTTAACAGTCCCAAATATGTTACAAACTGTGGATAAGCAACATGTTGAATAAAGGCCCTTTTTAAATTAAATATGGAGACTACCGATCAAAATTGTCTTTACAAAATAATCACCAGCTATATGTATGTATGTTTGTGAGAATTGAACATGAGGGAAGATGGATCAAACAAAGTTTATGCAGCCCATTATAATACACTCCACAACAACCTCTCCCAAAGCTATTTCCTACGTTGGGGAAAAGGTTCACGAAAGATGTTGCAGCCACCAAAGACATATCTGCAGAATATCATCTCATCACACATTCACATCAGTCAGACAATTCCATTGTACCAACATTCTCAGAATCATCATATCCTAGACAATATTGTCTTTGTGTTTGTAACCAAAGAGATTAATGACTGTACAACAGATTCTCAGCTAATGTACTTGACACTGTAAAAAGTGTGAAATGCTTATGTAGTTATAAGCAGGATTGGAGGTCTCGTGGAAAGCGACAGGAGGTGAAGAAGGGTTACACCCGAAACGTTAACTTCTCCACCTCCTGATGCTGCCTGGCTTGCTGTGTTCTTCCAGCCTCCGGCTTGTCTACACAGGAGGTGTTCAATGAAACCAGCAGATGGGTGAGTTTTAGAGTACAACTGGACAGAACAGTAGGTTGTAAGGTTTGTTTTTTTTTGCTTATTACTGTTGTATTTGGGGAAACTTATTTTGACTGTTTTATTCAATATGAACATAATTAGGAGGAGAGGCTATTGACCTCAGTCAGTAAGTCTGGTCAGTGGAACAAGGACAACTTGAAGTGGGAAGATGAAGCAACTTAGGGACTGTTTACTTGGTGTCTTCAATGAATGAATTTGATCTGAGCAAAAAGATATTTAACACATAAATGGTGTGGATGCTTAAAGCAATAGGAAACCAAAAAGGCCGAAGCGTTCTTCATAGTTATTGGCTCAAATGTTTCGATCAACATATAAACACTAATTCCTGATTCAAAGAAAATGTTCCCAGGTTTCAGTTACAATCCTGACTTAGTGCCTCTCCAATCATTCTGCATTTTTTTGATCCTTGTTTTGTATGTAAGGTTTGTACCCAGGTACTTTATACCGAAGATAGTACCATAAGAGACGATGTTGTAAAACCTTTCACTGTACTCTTGTACTTCCGTACTTGGTACACGTGACAATAAAGGATATTCTATTCTATTCTATTATATTGTGGATCTCTTAATTTGCCATGATGACTGTATTCTGGAGTAAACTCTGGCTTATTTCTAAGATGGATACAGGATATTGAGAGGCATAGATAGAGGGGGTGTGGACAAGATGTTCCCTCTAGTGGGACAGACTAGGAGCCACGGGCTCTGTCTCAGAGTGAAGGGACGACCCTTTAGAACTGAGATGAGGAAGAATTTCTTCATCCAGAGAATGGTTAATCTGGGGAGCTCATTTTGTCAAGAGGGCTGTGGAGGCCAAATCATTGAGTGTATTTAAGACAGAGATAGTTAGGTTCTTGATTGGTAAGGGGATCAAGGATTACAGGAGAAGGAAGGTGAATGAAGTATCAGCCATGATCAAATACCACAGCAGACTCAGTGGGTCGATTCGCCTAAATCTACTCCTACATCTTATGGTCTTAAGCCCTTAAAGTCATCTTACTTGCTAATTAAGCAACCCAGATTCAGGTTCTGTTTTTGATTACAACACCTTTATATTCACGACATTAGCAAGTAAAAATCTAATCGGATCGTGGCCTGCAAACATGAGAGGAAAACAACCGTGGAAGCATTTATTTTCCGATAAATGAGTTTCAAATGGCACACTGAAACAACATATTTATACAGCTAAATAAACATTTTACAGGAGCGTTGTAAAGTAAAGTATGACACTGGGTCACATAAGGAGATACTTGGTGCAGATAACCAAAAAGCTTAATCAAAGAGAGAGGTTTTAAACAGTGTCTTAAAGGATGAAAAAGAGGCAGAGATGGCCCAGGCAACTGAATGGTAGAGCATTTATAATTGGGAATTCATCTAATGCCAGAATTCGAGAATTGCAGATATTTTGGATGGTTACGGGGCTGGAGAAGGTTACAGAAATAGGCAGGGCAAGGCTACGGAGGGATCTGAAAACAAAGATGAGAATTTTAAAATCAAAATGATATTCACCAGGAACACAAGGTGCTGTGGAATGGAACTTAGTACAAGTTAAAATATGGGCAAAGGGTTTTGAAACAATAAAAATGATTGATCAGCTTGCCAGAAATGACTGCTGTTGAGAAATTCTAGCAATGGATCATCAATTGAATTAACAGATGTGGTGGTGGAGATACATGTGTGACTAACAAAAGATCATAGATTATCGGGGTACTGTAGCAGGAATGTGGAGTAGAGGCCAATATCAGAACAGCCATGACCTTATTGAAGCACAAACATGCTTAATGGGCTGAATGGCCTCCTGCTGCTCTTAATTCACGTATTTTTAAGTAGTTTGTTTTGAAATCATTAGAAGGTTATGAAATTCTGAGAGTTTTAAAAGACATTAAAGTCTGAATGACAAGAATTGAGCTGGGAGATACGATTTGTATTCAGAAAATGAATTGTACATTGTATCATATTAAATCTGTACCTTTTTTGTACATTTATTTTAAATATCAGTTGTAGTCAACAGCCTCTTTTAACACCTTTTATGAATAGATTGGAAACTCCTTTAGTTACATATCAGTAATTGCTGAAGAGCAGCTCCCTTTTCCTCACTATATTGTTCCACTATAATTGAGTTGAATATATTGCCTAGTGTAGCACAGTTCTTCAATAACAAACTGCATTAAATCCATGCAAATCTTGGATGTGCAGCTGTATTTACCATATCAAGTGGATTTTCTGCAGCATTGTTCAGGGCAAGTACAAAGATGTGGTGGTTCAGACAGGTTCGCAGCTAAAGGCATTAGGGAAGTGAGCAGTTATGGGGGAGCAAGTAGTTTGGAAAGACTTGTGGATAGTCAGGGGAGGTAGGTACTTGTGACACAGTGCAAAATTACAAATGAGGACAGATAAACAACAAACAACCAAAATAGTGAGACTGTCTTGGAATGAGAATTCGGTGTGTTTACAAGAAGACAGGATAAGATGCAAATGATAAAGTGTGGGGTGAATGGAGAATTAATACTTATGGTTTGGGAAGTTAATGGTCAGTGACAATATGAAAGTACTGAGTTGAAAACAGCCTCCTTACACACAGAGCACAACTAATGATTCTGTTTGTTTACATTTCTTATCAATAAAACATAATCAAAGTTTTTATATTTGATTATGAAGTCTAAGTTGCATTTGTTTTCACAAAAAAAATTACTCAACAGCATAAGGAAAGGTTTTAATCAACCATTCAGACATATTGTGGCACATTCAGGATAGATGGGACTTGATGCCAGACCTTCTGGGACAGATGTTGGAGCACCACCACTGCACCACAACAGCCCTGAGGAAAAACAGCATGATTACAGCTCCATCAATGGACATTACTGGGATCCAGCTATGCACAGCCATGAGTGAAGATTACTTACCGTGAATCATCACCCAAGATGTCCATTTCCAGTGGGATGCAAAAGGAACCAAACATTCATGAAAAACTAAAATAGCAGGTGTGACATCATTTGAACATAAATAATACTTCCTTACCTTTGTGTAAGAAGTAAACTAAATTAACTTTATCGGCATAACTTGTGAGATGTCACAATCCATTTAAAAAAGTGTAATGATTGTCTCAGAAGACCATCAACTGATAAAGGCCAAGTCTCTGAAAGGCAAAGTCTTTAGTCCAAATGAAGACCGTAGGTAAGTTACTGAATTTGCAGGACGCCTGTGTTCCATGCTGTGGTATCAGTAGAACCAGCCCACAAGATTCGATGAAGTGTCCCAGTGGTTCTGGATACCTGCTAAAGAAAACACAGAAGCAAAATCCACTGTAGCTGTAGTTCATACTTGAAATCATACTTTTATACATGCAGCCTTTTAGATTACTGTCCATTTTTTCAACTCTTTTAGCTTCTTTCTCAAACCCAAATTGGGTGTAAAATATACTGCCATGGTAACAGTAAGGGGATCTCTCTATGAGTACACTTGGGCATTTAGTAGAGACCTCTTTAATGTTGCCAAGGACATGATGCAAATCAACGTTCTCTTCCCCAGCAAGATTAACTTGACCAAGGCATATGGAGCTGTGCAAAGTTCTGACTGCTCTTCTGACCACACCAGAGGGTCTTTCACCAGCTCCATCCCACCCCATGCTACGCTTCTGCATATTCCTGCTTCCTGACATTTTCAGGGACTGTACACGTATATTTCCACAGAGAAAAAGAAAACAGTTTTTATACTAAGGTGGTCTAATGCTAGACATATCAATTCTTACTAACATATTTCTAGATTTATTTTCATAGAAATCCTACAGTGTGGAAAGAGGCTATTTGGCCCATTGAGTCTGCACCAATCCTGCAAAGACCATCCTGCCCAGACCCCCATCCTATCCCTATAGCCCTACCATATATAATCTACTTAACCTGCACATCTTGACATACTACGGGCAATTTTAGCATGGCCAATCCACCTAATCTATGCATCTTTGGACTATGAGAGGAAACATGAAGCACCTGGTAGAAACTCATGCAGACATGGGGAGAACGTGCAAACTCCACACAGACAGTCACCCAAGACTGGAATCAAACCGGGGTCCCTGGTAGTGTGAGGCAGCAGTATTAACCACTGAGCTACCATGCCTCTGAAAAATACGATTTTTAAAGGTCTAATTTACTACTAACATTTCAATCACGATCACAGAAGTAGGTTGAATTGGGAGCAGGAGTAGGGCGTTTAAATCCTGAAGCATGCTCCACTATTCAATAAGAACATGGCAGACTTAGTCGTTCCACATTCTCACCTGCCTTTCATCCCCTTGCTTAACAAGAACCTCTCTATCTCTGCCTTAAAATATCAAAAGACCTTGCTACCTCTGCCTTTTGAAGAAGAAAGTTCTGAAGACTTGCAACAAAAGACAATTGACACCATTAGGACAAAGCATGATTGGCACCGTGTCCACAAATATTTTGTCTTCACCACAGTAGCACATCTCAAGATATAGAAATTCTCTAAATCTCCTTAGACAATCAGTAGCTCAGTGGTTAGCACATTCTCCCTGAATCTGTGTGGGTTTCTTCCCGGTGCTCCAGTTTCCTCCCACAGTCCAAAGATGTGCAGGTCAGCTTAGCCATTGTAAGGTGGGTCTTGGTGGGATGTCCTTCAGATTGGTGCAGACTTGATGGGCCAAATAGTCGATTTCTGACTGTAGGGATTCTAATGAATACCTATCAAGCCCACAACCATTACTACCATCTAGAATGACATGGCAGCAGATACATGGAAACAGTGCCACCTGCAAATTCCACGCCAAGTGGCTCACCATCCTGATTTGGAAATGTCTCATTGTTTCTGGGTCAGAATGCAAACAGCATGTGGGAATATCTACACAAATGGCCTGCTGTAGTTCAGGAAGGCAGCTCTTTTTTTCCAAGTTAACTAGGAATGGGCAATAAATGCCAGCCCAACAGTGATGTCCACACTCCAGGAATGAATTTTTAAAAAATTTATGACTCTTTGAGAGAAAAACAGTCACCTCATATCTTGTTTATATGAATAATCCTTTACCGTAAAACAATGACCCCAATTCTAATGTCAGCCACACAAAGAAATATCCTTTTCACAAAGAGATCACCTCTTAACTCCAGTGAATACAACCTTTGCCTGTCTCATCTTTCCTTATAAGACAATCTGTCCATTCCTGACATTAGTCCAGTAAACCTTCTCTGAGCTGTTTACAGTGTGTTTACATCTTTCCTTAAAGGAGACCAGACCTGTCCACAGAACTCCAGATGTTTCACCAGTGCCCTGTATAGCTAAAGCATAATCTTTAAACTTTTGTGCTGAAGTCCCCTCACAATAAATGATAACATTCTGTGGAGTTGGGAGGCCATGTTGTGGCTGTACAGGACATTGGTTAGGCCACTGTTGGAAAATTGCATGCAATTCTGGTCTCCT
>NC_057743.1:22087513-22097941 GCF_004010195.1 Chiloscyllium plagiosum | reverse complement strand
AAGTGGTGGAGGCTGGTACAATTGCAACATTTAAGAGGCATTTGGATGAGTATATGAATAGGAAGGGTTTGGAAGGATATGGGCCGGGTGCTGGCAGGTAGGACTAGATTGAGTTGGGATATCTGGTCGGCATGGACGGGTTGGACCAAAGGGTCTGTTTCCATGCTGTACATCTCTATGACTATGACTTGCTATACCTGTATACTAACCCTTTGTGATTTATGCGCAAGCATTCCTGGATCCTTCTGCATCTCAGAATTCTGCAATGTCTCTCCTTTTCAATGATATGCTCATTTTCAAAATTCTTCCTACTAAAAATGGACAATTTCAAGGTTCCCTACATTATATTACATCTGTCAGATCATTGACCACTCAGTCTATATCTCCGCTGCCTCCCTATGTCCAGTTCATGACTTACTAGAACCATAGAAAAATTATAGCACAGAAAGTGGCCATTCAACCCATCATGTCTGCACCAGCATACTAAACTACATACTTTCTCGTGCCTGGTCAATAGCCTTGTGGGTTACAAAGCTTCATGCGCAGTCTCAGGACACTGCATACTAGGCAATGAATTCTACCCTCTAAGTGCAAACGTTTTCTTCATGTCCCCTCTAATCCTTCCACCAATCACAGTAAATTTGTGCCCCCGGTAGTTGACCTCTTCACTGGAGAAAGTGGTCTTCCTTGTCCCTCTTTATTTTGTGCATCTCGATTGTAATCCATTAGCCTTCTCTGTTTTTAGGGAATCTTACCCTAGCCTATCCAATCTTACCCCATTTCTGCAATTTTCAAACGTTCCTACCTATCTTTGTGGCATCAGTAAATTTAGCAGCCATACCTTTGATCTCTCCATCAAATCACTTGCATGTATATATAGTAAAATGTTTACACCCCAGCACTGACCTTGGAATGGGATGGCCCACCACTTCTTATATCTTTCTGACAAGAAAATTACCCATTTATGTCTACTCTTTCTTTTCTGTTATCCAGTCAACTTCTATCCATGCCATTATGTTATCACATACACCATAGGCACTCATTGTCCACAATAACCTTATCAAATGCCTTCAGGAAATCTAAATTAAGTACATTCACTAGTTCCCGTTGATCCATATCACATTTACTTCTTCAAAGAACTCCAATAACTTGGTTCAATATGATTTATCTTTCACAAAACCTTGTTGACTCTCACTAATTACATTGAACTTATCAAAGTATCCTATTATAATTTCTTTAATATTAGCCCCTAACATTTTCCCTCTGGCAGATATTAAGCTAACAGGCCTATTCTTGACTGTTTTATATGCTCCTCCCTTTTCAATTAGTTATATTTGTTTTTTTTCGCCAATCTAACAGAGCTGTCCTGAATCAAGGGAATTTTGGAAAATTAGAACCAAAGCATCTTGGATTTGAACATAGGAGGTATTGTTAGTAAGTTTGCAGATGACACCAAAATTGGGAGGTGAAATGGACAGCGAAGAAGGTTACCTCAGAGTACAACATCTGATCAGACGGGCCGATGGGCTGAGGAGTGGCAGATGGAATTTAATTTAGATAAATTAGGTGCTGCATTTTGGAAAGACAAATCAGAGCAGGACTTATACACTTAATGGTAAGGTCCTGAGGACTGTTGCTGAACAAAGAGACCTTGGAGTGCAGGTTCATAGTTCCTTGAAAGTAGAGTCACAGGAAGATAGAATAGTGAAGCAGGCTTTCCTTTATTGGACAGAGCATGAAGTATAGGAGTTGGGAGGTCATGTTGCAGCTGTACAGAACATTGGTTAGGCCACTTTTGGAATATTGCGTGCAATTCTGGTCTCCCTCCTATCAGAAGGATGTTGTGAAACTTGAAAGGGTTCACAAAAGATTTACAAGGATGTTGCCAGGATTGGAGGATTTGAGCTACAGGGAGAGACTGAATAGGCTGGAGCTGTTTTCCCTGGAGTGTTGGAGGCTGAGGGGCTTGGAAATGTTAAATAGACAAAGTCTTTTCCCTGGGTTGGGTGAGTCCTGAACTAGAGGGCATAGCTTTAGGGTGAGAGGGGAAAAATTTAAAAGGGACGTAAGGGGCCCACGCAGAGGGTGGTGCATATATGGAATGAGCTGCCCAGAGGAAGTGGTGGAGGCTGGTACAATAACAACATTTAAAAGACATCAGGATGGGTATATGAATAGGAAGGGTTTAGAGGGATATGGGCAAAGTATTGGCAAATGGGACTAGATTGGGTTAGGATATCTGGTCGGCATGGATAAGTTGGACCGAAGGATTTGTTTCCGTGCTGTACATCTCTCTGACTCTATGACCTCAATGATCATACTAGCTACTTCTTTTAAGACCCTGGGATGAAGACCATCAGGACCTGGACACTTGTTAGGCCCCAGTGTCGATAATTTACTCAATGGTATTTTCCTGGTGACTTAATGTTTTTTTAGTTCTTTCATTTCTGACTTACAGCTATTTCTGAGTGTTACAGCACCAGAGATCCGGGTTCAATTCCACCCTAGATGACTGTCTATGTGGAGTGTGTACATTCAGGTTATGTGCATTAGCCATGGGAAATGTGGGGTTACATAGATGGGGTAGGACTGGTTGGGGTGCTCTTTGAAGGGTCAGTGTGGACACATTGGGCCAAATGGCCTGCTTCCACACCAAAGGGATTCAATGAAGACCGATACAAAATAGCTGTTCAGTTCATTTGCCACCTTTTTATTTCCCATTAAGTCCCCAGATGTACTTTCTTTAGTACCCACATTCACTTTATTAACCCCTTTTAAAGATCTAGAAAAACCTCTTGCTACTTCATAAAATCCCTACAGTGTGGAAACAGGCCATTTGGTCCAACAAGTCCACGCCAACCCTACAAAGAGTATCCCACCCACACCCTTTCCCCTACCCTATTACTTTACATTCCCCTGACTAATGCACCTAACCTACACATCTCTGAACACTATGGGCAATTTAGCATGGCCAATTCACCTAACCTGCACATCTTTGGACTGTGGGAGGAAACCAGAGCGCCCAGAGGAAACCCAAGCACACACAGGAAGAAAATGCAAACTCCACACATTCAGTTGCCCGAGGCTGGAATCGAACTCAGGTCCCCAGTGCTGTTAGGCAGCATTGCTAATCACTGAGCCATCGCCATTATATTTCTAGCAAGCTTTCTGTCACAGTCTGATTGTTCTTCCCGTGTTAATCACTTTTTGGTGCTTTTTCTCTTCTTTCCACTCTTCTGCATCTCAGTGTGAATCACTTCTTCCAATCCCTGCATTCTCTCTTACCACATCCCTTGAATGGTGTGAGTGCACCTGAGCTGGTGCAATGCAACGACTGAATGTGGGTAGATGTCTACTGCAAATGTCAAACTTCAATCAGGTCCCTGGGCCTCAACTCAGTTAAAGGAAGAAATGAGTAATGTGTATTAATACAGTGCCTTTGCTGATAATTCTTCAAACGTGCCTTTCTGTTCAACAACTTGAAATTCTATCTCAATCTGTGTCATTATTGGTAGATTAATCAAGAGACATATGAGCTGCAGAAGTTTCAGACAAGTTTGAGCTGAACCAAACCTCCATTTTCTATTCTTGCAGGATGTGGACATTGCTGGTTAGACCAGCATTTATTGCCCATTCCTAATTGCCTTTAGAAGGTCATGGTGAAACATCTTCTTGAGTCACTGCGGTCCTTGTGGTGTGGGTATACCCACAGTGGAAAGGAGTTCCAGGATTTTGAAACAGACCATGAAGGAGAAATGATATAGTCTCAACTCAGGATGGTGTGTGTCTTGGAGGGGAACCTGCTGGTTGTACTGCTCCTCTGTACTTGCTGTCATTGACCTTCAAAGACATCATGAGTTTGGAAGGTGCTGTTGTTCTTGGTGAATTGTTGCAAAGTACCTTGTAGATAGTACACACTGCAACTGTATTGCATTGTTGCTTAAGGGGGTAAATATTTCAGGTGGTAAATGGGATTCCAGTTGGCTGGAAGGCTGGTTTGGACCAAATTGATGTCAATGGCATTGGGTTCGAACCCCATTCTGGCCCGGGTGGACTTTGAGCCTATCTATATGTCCTGTTTGAAGCCAGTGCTTGGGTGTACACGACACTGATCTCAAAAAGTTCACTATGGTAACGATGCCAAACATTAAGACGTTCAAGTTAAAATTCAGAGGTAGAAACTGGAGGAAAAATTACCAATGATTTTTTTAGCCTGGAAGATGTTGCACCAGACACGTTTTAGAGAATGGATTATGGGAGGTAAGTGAGGAACTGATGACAGGAACAATGTATCAAAAAGAGCTGGTCTTAATGAGCTTGAAATCCATCACTTGGTTCTATAATTTTTAATGGGTTGTGTTCGGAGACAATCTAATCATTTTCAAGTAAACCAATCACTCAAAGTAGAAAACCACAGCACAAATAACAGGACTAAAAAACTGAAAAGAAATCAGAAAGAAATAAAACTTAACATCATCTTTCCTGTTCTCCTGAAAGCAATGTTGCAAAGTTGTGGGGCTTGGATCAGTAAAAAAAAACTATTGTAATTGTCACTGTCACAGTTTAAAACCATGCAAATAATTCAAGATATAAGACACTTTACAAGATGTAATTTGAATTGTTTTGAAGTTTCAGTTCGAACTGAATCTTCTTTCCACCACAGGAAATTCAATGCATCAACGTAGTAGGTTGTTGTGGTCAAAATGCTATTTTTTATTTCATGCTGTGGGTGGGACAAAAAAAACGAGCTTAAAGGTTAAGAGACATTGCTTAAAGAGCTGCTGCTTCTGACCATCGGTGTTAGTCGATAGTTTGATACTCAGGGTAGCTAGCTCAAAACTGTTTGCTTCACATCTTTTCCAACTCCAGGCTGACTGGAGAGGAAACCATTCTTCACTTCATTTTGTGAATGTGTACAGGAAGGTTAATACCTGAAGAATGAAATAGAGATATGCGAGACGTATCTGCAGCGAGCAACACTGAATCTTAACTGTCCAAACAAACTCAAAGACTGTCATCTAGATTGGAAACATTAGCTTGCTCTCTCTCTCTCTCCACGGATGCTGCCTGATCCACTGTGATCTCCAGCATTTGTTGTTTTCATTCAGATTCCAGCATCTGCAGTAATTTCCTTCTTCAAAGACTGCACTGTCAGGAAGGCTCCTATCTGGACAGCTGCTGGCTATCTCCGGTGAGTGTTATATAATTTATTCCATTCTCTCTGTTACTATTCCACTGGCTTATATATATATAAAACCAATATGTGAGAAGGAAATGTTAGTGTTCTTAGCAACTGAGAAAACACTTTTAAAGCGAGCATGTGAAATACATGGAAATTAAATACAATTGATCCCCTTTTGCCCAACATTCAACATCTGATGTGATTCAAGTGATCATAGCATTCACAGATCTTCCTGAGACACTTCTCATAGCTTAAAAAATCATAATGTGATAGTGTCAGTGATTACATGAATAAACCACTTTTTGTATGAGTGAGTTGAACATTTTTTACAGCTCATGTTTAACATTAGCAATTAACAGTAACTTGGTTTCCGTTGTGATCAAAAGTTATCGGTTAGTGGCTCTTTGCAGAATCAAGCTGGAACAGCAAACCTACAGCGGTTAAAGTTACATTAAAGTTACTGGGTTTTTATTCTCTTAAAAATGTCACACAATTGGAAACCATGCTGTAAAGCGAAAATGAACACGTATCTGCCACAACTGCTCCTGAGTGTTGATGGCCTCCCAATGAACCTAGCCTCCCAAGACTCTTTCCCTCTTTCCCAGTGTCTGATTGTTTATTGCCTTGGTTCAGCTTTGATCTCCAGCGTCTGCAGACCTCACTTTCTCCTGAGTGTTGATGGCCTCCCAATGAACCTAGCCTCCCAAGACTCTTTCCCTCTTTCCCAGTGTCTGATTGTTTATTGCCTTGGCTCAGCTCCACAGTAACATGGCAACACCCGAGGGGGTCAGCCCAAGAGCCGTTCCCTCATTAACATCTTCATCAGGATTCACTACATTGGTATGACCATGAATATGAGCTTCCACTGCAAAAGAAAAGTCATAAAGTTGGACACATCTCATTATACTTTCAGTATAAAAATACAAGACAGTTTACTTGAAGAATTGGACCTTAAAATAGTAATTGTATTTCTTAACAACAATAATTTAATCAGCCTCCACCATCTAATCCAGGCCCTGCAATTCCTCAGGGTCCCATGGACGGAAGGACCACACTCCTGCCATCCTACCAGTTATTCCCTTAACTTTTAACTCTAGGGCATGTCAGTCAGTCAAACATTCACATTCACTAGAGGCAAGATGATGGCTCACACCTCAAGTTGGGAGGAGTACATGATCTTAGGCATTTCTTCCAGAGTTAGAGAGTCAGTGGAAGGCTTAACAGGTTTAGAAAAGCAATTGGCCTGATTTGGAATAAGCAATTTGGCCCAGTGATTGACTCCAGCAGAGAAATTTAAGAAGGCCCATCTCTCTTCTGGCAACTGTGGATCTTCAATACTAATAGTTTATGATATTGTATGATACTGCTCCCAGACTAGCACAGCATCATAACAAACATGCCCTCTTGTGGATCAGTCTTAGTAATATTCCACCCCCTTTCCATATCATTTCAGAATGAACTCCTCAGCTGTTCACACTGCCCTATCTTCTTGGTGAGCTGTTCAACTGTGGCCCTGTTCAGCTGGCTGTAAAAGATCTCATGGCATTTTGAAGAAAGTCTAGGGAGTTCCCTCCAGTATAATAAAACAGAGAAAAGTGGATACCAAAAATCTGGTACAGAAAACAAAAAAAATGGCTGGAGAAATTCAGCAGCTGTGGGGAGAGAGAAACAGAGTTAATGTTTCAGGATTAGTGACTTTTCTTCAGAATTTTAATAGGGACTGCACTTGAAAATGTACTTTATTGGCTGCAAAGTGCCCTGGAAAGTACTGAGTTTATGTAAGTCACTATATAAATGGAAATGCCCTTCTTTCATTCTTTCAGAATAAACATCCGACTGCTTCCTAATTCTGTCTGCTTTCACCCAAAGCACATCCTTGGAAGTCTTATGCTCTAGCATTTATAAAAGTGCATTCTACCTGACACAATTTTCCTAATAGTTCTGTTATTATCTCTCTACGCTGATGAAAGCTTTTCTTGGTTGTTCTCTGCACAATCAATCGTCGGTGAATATGGCCCAAAAAAAAGCTTTAGCTACATTCCTCCATTAACTTTTTTTTTAATGTATGTACCTAGGTTTCCTTAAAGCTCACCGAGGGAGGACAAAGACATGAATAGTTCACAGGAGCTTTTCTCAGATGGAAACTGCAATCTTGAAGCCAACTTCCAGTATTATTTATTTCCAATCATCTACAGCATTGTGTTCATTTTGGGCTTGATTGGCAATGTCACAACCTTGTGTCTTTTGACCAAGCAAATGAAGAAATCCTCCCCATCTTATGTGTACATTACAAACCTGGCTGTCGTAGACATCATGTACATTTGCACCTTACCTTTTAGAATCCACTACCACATCAAAAAGAACGACTGGCCCTTTGGGGATATAACCTGCCGGATTACGGGCACTCTCTATTTCGCTAACATATACATCAGTGTCGCTTTCCTCAGCATCATTTGTGTGGACCGTTATATTGCAGTGGTCTATCCAAGAAAATACATCAGGATGCGGAGCACACACTACTCAAAGATCATCTCCGCTCTGGTGTGGATCTTCTCTCTGACTGTTATGCTTTCCCTGGTCTTTGGTGGCTCACTCAGCACCACCTTCAAAAACAACATGACGGCTTGCTTTGAGAACTTTGACGCAGAGACCTGGAGCAAAAGAATGGCAGCCTACAACATAGCGGTGCTCTTGTTTGGTTTTGTCATCCCATTTACCATCATCATGATATTTTATCCTTTGGCAGCAAAGAAAATAGCCCAGCTGAAAGGCAGTGTCTACAAGGAAAAGGCATTGACAATGATTCGGGTCATTTTGGTGATCTCAGTTTTTTGTTTTGTCCCTTATCATGCCATCCATTTGCTCCATTTCCTTGCTCGCTTGAGATTTATTCAGAACTGTGCTTTCAGCAGCTTTGTCTACAAGTTTAGGAGAATTACCATGGCCCTTGTCAGCCTCAACAGCATTTTTGACCCCCTGATATACTATTTTGCAACTATCCATTTTAAGTTAAATTATAGCAAACAAAAGAGGTCAATTAAGCAAATTTTACATTATGATCAAGAAAATAAACTAGTTAAGCAGGATGACAACGTTGTCTCGCAGAAAATGGAAATCTGATACTGATGGACACACATATAAACTGAGCCTCAGGAGTTGAAGAAATGCTGGTTTTGCCTCTACCCTGGCTCAGTTTTGAAGTGATTCTTTATTGCTTTCCTATTCCCAGTGAGGAAAATAGGAACAGGAGTATGTCAATTAGATTTTTCAAGCCTGTTCCAGCATTCGGTGAAATCCTGTCTATGCTTAACACAGAGAGCGCCGATCAGTCTAGTGGATGATTCACTCATTAATAACTACAGATCAGTCATTCTGAGAGTCTTGAGACTTGATATACTGCAACAATTGCATCAAAGGCATCTGCGTCCCACAACACTTTGAGGTAGAGCACAATTTTCTGTTTGATGGCCGGGTCTCTCAAAATCATTGGAGGAGATGCTATTAAATAACTGGTGCTATTCATTGTCGGGAGATGAGAGATCCACTGTTAGTTATTTTCTTTTCCATCAAGACAATGGGACCATCTTAGGATAAACATCTTAGTAAACAGAACATGTTCTTCCTAAATGTAGACTATGACTCCAGTTAGATAGAAGTCAAACACTTGTAGAGTCACATTTCAGAGGCAGTGATTACATCACTGAAAAAAACATAGAGTCCTGAGCAAAAGGGGAGTGGTAATGGTGGTAGAGACTGAGATAATAAAACATGGGTGAATGATAAGTGTGAGTGAGTACGGGGTTGAACTTGAGATAAAAGTTGTGTGAATGTCACTTTTTAAGAGTTTTAGATTTTAAACTAGTAGAATCTGAGTTTTTGTGAAATGGTTTAAAAATGAAAAAGGTCAGTCTTTCCGAAACCATGATTATAAACCAGTTCATGTCATCTGGAGTATTAACGGGGGAGCTGGGGAGGGGGGGGGGGGTGTGGTGGTATCCTAACTGAATTAGTCCTATTTATCTGCTTTTACCCCATATCCTCTAAACCTTTCCTAGTCATGTACCTGTCCAAATATCTTTTAAATGTTGTAATTGTGTCCGCCTCTACTACTTCCTCTGGCAACTCATTCCATACATACACAACTCTCTGCATGAAAAAACGTCTCCCCTCTCTATAATTCAGGTCCCTTTTAAATCTTTCTCCTCTAACCTTAAACCTATGCCCTCTAGTTTTGGACCTTGGAAAAAAGACCATGGCTATGGACC
Source organism: Chiloscyllium plagiosum (assembly GCF_004010195.1). Classification (NCBI taxonomy): domain Eukaryota; kingdom Metazoa; phylum Chordata; class Chondrichthyes; order Orectolobiformes; family Hemiscylliidae; genus Chiloscyllium; species Chiloscyllium plagiosum. The sequence continues at coordinate 22,088,494 of NC_057743.1, read as the reverse complement.
CTATCCATGCCCCTCATGATTTTATAAATTTCTGTAATATCCCTCAACCTCTAATTCTCCAGGCAAAAAGTTGCAGCCAATCTAGCCTCTCCTTATAACTCAAGCCATCACATTTCAGATTACATCACTGACAAAAACACATGGAAACCTGAGCAAAAGGGGAGTGGTAATGGTGGTAGATACGGAGATGACAGTGGAGGAACAATGGCGGATATTTCTGTGTATAATGCAGAAGATGCAGGATCAGTTCATTCCAAAAAGGAAGAAAGATCCTAGGAGGAGGCATGGGTGGTCATGGCTGACGAGGGAAGTTAAGAAACATATAAAGTTAAAAGAGAAAAAGTATAACATAGCAAAGATAAGTGGGAAAACGGAGGACTGGGAAGCTTTTAAAGAACAACAGAAGATTACTAAGAAGGAAATACCCAGAGAAAAAAAATGAGGTACGAAGGTAAACTGACCAAAAATACAAAGGAGGATAGTAAAAGCTTTTTTAGGTATGTGAAAGGCAAAAAAATGGTTAAGACTAAAATTGGGCCCTTGAAGACAGAAACAGGGAAATATATTACGGGGAACAAAGAAATGGCAGAAGAATTGAATTGGTACTTCAGATCTGTGTTCACTGGGGAAGACACAAGCAATCTCCCTGAGGTAACAGTGGCTGAAGGACCTGAACCGAAGGGAATTTATATTTGCCAGAAATTGGTGTTGGAGAGACGGTTAGGTCTGAAGATTGATAAGTCCCCAGGGCCTGATGGTCTACATCCCAGGGTACTCAAGGAGGTGGCTCGAGAAATCGTGGATGCGTTGGTGACTATTTTCAAGGGTTCAATAGATTCGAGATCAGTTCCTGTGGATTGGAGGTTGGCTAATGTTGTACCACTTTTTAAGAAAGGTGGGAGAGAGAAAGCAGGAAATTATAGACCAATTAGTCCGACCTCAGTGGTGGGAAAGATGCTGGAGTATATTATAAAGGATGAA
>NC_057743.1:21987808-22086663 GCF_004010195.1 Chiloscyllium plagiosum | reverse complement strand
AGACATGTAAGATTATTAAAGGATTGGACACTCTGGAGGCAGGAAACATGTTTCTGCTGATGGGTGAGTGCCGAACCAGAGGACACAGCTTAAAAAAACGGGGTAGACCATTTAGGACAGAGATGAGGAGAAACTTCTTCACCCAGAGAGCGGTGGGTGTGTGGAATGCTCTGCCCCAGAAGGCAGTGGAGGCCCAGTCTCTGGATTCATTTAAGAAAGAGTTGGATAGAGCGCTCAAGGATAGTGGATTCAAGGGTTATGGAGATAAAGCAGGAACAGGATACTGATTAAGGATGATCAGCCATGATCATATTGAATGGTGGTGCAGGCTTAAAGGGCAGAATGGCCTACTCCTGCACCTATTGTCTATAATAAAACATGGATAAATGATAAGTGTGAGTATAGGGTTGAACTTGCGATGAAAGTTGTGTCATTTATATATATATTGTTACCTTTTAAGTGTTTTAGATTTTAAACTAGTAGAATAGGGGTTTTTGTTGTTTTTGTGAAATCTAGACTCGAAATGTTAGCTTGCTTTCTCTTCAGGGATGCTGTCTGACCTGCTATGATCTTCAGCACTTTTTGATTTCAGTTCAGATTCCAGCATCTGCAGTAATTTGTTCCTATATTGGGATTTTGTTGTGCTGCGTGTTTTGAAATCTTTTAAAATGTTAGCTTGGTTTGTTTTATTTTTATTTCCTCTGTATAATACATATTTGGCTTAATGCTAAAACCAAGTCTGCAGCCTTGTGTGTTCATGTTTTAATGCAAGATCAACATGTTGAATTTTTTTTTAAATCTATCAAGCTAGATTTTATTCTTGGATTTGTCCTGTCCTGTTGTAACATCAGATTAGATCATAATAGACTTTATCTAAAACAATGGACTAGTAAATCAGCATGTTTTAAAAATGACACTTGTTGCTCATCATAAAAAGCTTTTCAAAACATTATGGGCTGTGCACTGAATAATAGTAACAAGGAGAAATTTAGCTTCAACGTGTTTCACATTTTCAGATATCAAGGTTTCAAAAATGGCTTGTAGTTTCACCTCAAAACAAAAAATTGTCAAGAAATGCGAAATAACAAACTGGAACTTTAATGACAACCAGTGTTACATTTCAGAACATTTTGATCATTTTTCCATTAAAAGGATTTGATAAATGCTACTTAGATGAAGCAAACTGTACTCACACTATTCCTAAAACAAATCCTCCAGAGTCAAGTTAGACTCAAAATGTTACCTTTTTTCTCTCACATGTTGCCTGATGCATTGAGTTTCTTCAGCTCTTTCATTTTTAATATATTCCAGTACTTATTTATTGTGCTACTTTAAACCTATTATCCATCAGTTATATCTATTTTCTTATCGACCTGTTCAGAGTTCTGGAGTAGATGAGACTGAGAACTCGTGGCTCAGAGCTAGACACTTTCCTGTTCTCATTTAAAAGTTAATGAAACTCTGGAAGTTGCTTCAGGCTGGTGCATCAAAAACCAAAGCCAGACATGAAAATAGAACCAAATTCAGTTCAGAAACTTTTCTTCTGTGGTTATTCACAGGATTTAAGCATCACTGGCAAGGCCAGCAGTTATTGCCCATCCTTAATTGCCCTAGAGAAGATAGCAGTGACATTGATGGACTGCTGCAGTTCATACAGTGTACAGGTTCTATGGGGTAGGAAGTACAAGATGTCAACTCAGCGATGACTGCAATATCTCCAAGTCGGGATGGTGGTATTCTTGCGAAATTAATGGTCTTGCCCTTCTGGTTTGGTAGATGTCACAGCTTTAGAAGGTGCTCTTGAAATTGGTATGTATGTTGCTGCAGTGTATTTGGAGGTGGGGTTTGATTGCTTAAGATGGTGGACAGGGTTCAAATGAAAAGCAGCCTGTTTTGCCCTGGGTGATGTCATTCAATCTGTACATATTGAGTCAAGCAAGTGCACAGTACTCTAACATTTACTTGACTTGTGCTTTGTAGATGATGAAAAGACTGTGAGGCGTCAAGAGGCAAGTAACCCACTTCAGAATTCCCAGTTTCTGCCCTGCTTTCGCACCCATAGTATGTGTGTAGCACATCCAGTTAAATTTAAGTCATAATGGCCATAATTATGGCTGTGTTTGAGGATACAGATATCCAGTCGACTGCTGTGTTTACAGAAAACAACGCTTTCATTATGGCACAGTAAAGGATGTCATAAAGCAACACAAAAATGGATGACAAAATCCAAACAGTTTTAAAAATTTATTTTACAAACATGTTCTGGTAAAATGAGTCAAAACAGTATGTAAGCCACATACATTCTCAAATTCCAATTCAATCCACATGCCTACTTAGAAAAATAAAACTGAACCAAATCACCCTGTTCCATGGGCAAAATATGACTCATTATAATCCGCAGGTCACATGCATCTGAGCCTCCAAATCTAATCTTCTATAAACAATGGCATATTTAACATAGCTTCTTGGATCCTGCAAGGCTGAACTCTTTTACAAAAGAGTTAAATATAAAAATATGAAAAAGATTATCTGTGCTAAATTCATTTCCTGTCATCCAGTGGGTCAGAGAGCAATTGACTGAGGCAGTCCTTTCTTTAACAAGGTTATCAGGTAACTGCCCAATTCTTCATCCTAGAGATTAAAAAGAGTCAGTAAACATTGTTAACTACATAAAATCACAAGCATTAGTGATCCCAGAACCTGTGGCAGGAAACTTCTTTGTACAAGAGGTGAAGAGCTGATCAAACAGGTCAATGTGATCTCCTGACTAGTTTCAAATACAGTAAATCCTCTGTATTCGCAAAATCATAAAACATGAACTTGGCTATCTGCACCAAAAAATATTTTTGAAAAATCCACAGGCAAAAGTCACATATCTGTGATTCTTAACCTATTTTTGAACAAGCTCTGCACTCGTGAATATCATCATTCGCAGGGGTTCTCGGGGACAGAACCCTTGTGGATATGGAGGAATGACTGTACTTATATTTCCAGGTATGAGTCCTCTAATTGGGGCAGGTTAATCTGCCAATCGTTACCTGTCTTTTTATAGAAAGTCTTTTGCATGTTACAGAACAGCTTGTTTTTCAAAACAAAACCCAATTCCTTTGAGTCACTGAGGTGTTTGGTGTAGGATTAAGTGGGTGTATGATTCCCTCCTATGCTGTATTATTCTACAATTTTACTGTGTTCAAAATTCTACACAAGTTATTATTGAAACAGATCATTACATGTTAATCCACAACTGCACTTAAGTCGTATTGGATGGAAATTCCTTTGCTGAACTACAGCTTTCTTCTGTTGGAAAGTTTACAAACCAAATAACTTTTCAACATGTACTACACTCCAATTTAATGAGATTACACTTTTTATCCAGGGAAAGACGAACTCCATATAGCTTTCAGTTTGCCGCAGTTAACTATTTTGTAACTTTGTAAAATGCTCTATCGTAAAATTGAAACACCACCAGACAACATTTCACCCACTCAGTGTTGATTGGGTACAAAGTGTGAAGTTATTTTGTTTTACTAATGGGGGTTATACACTGTAAAATTCCATAGCCTCTCATTTGCATAGTGACATTTGCAATAGGTCACACAAAGGTATATAGAATACTTGTGATTCTTAATCAGTTAATTTACATGTCAGTGAGCAGGTTAAAGACACTGTGAAGATCCACTTCCAACGATATGAAGCAAGCACTTTGACAACATTGATCAAACAACAATGAGAAACAGCCAATAGTTAAAAAACAGGATTGAGTAATGTGATTAAAAAGATTAAAATTGCTGAGCTTAGTTCCCATTTCAAATTTGTGTCATGGATTTTAAAAGATTAAATGCATGGTGTCAGAGATCATTACTGCAAATCATCCATGATTTGTTTGGAAAATTGAATAATTAATTTGTCAAATTGAAGCAAGTTTACAAATTGTGTTGAAGAGTAACAATTAATGATATTCATAATCTTGAAACCTCCAAAGAACATAATCCTGACAGAATAATTTCAAAAGATAATTTGTGTATGTAAATAACTGGCTAAATTCTCAACAAGACGAGTGTTCAATCAGCATCAATTCCCAGAGTGACCTGCGATCATGAAGGAATTCTGCTCTGCTACCCCCTTAATCCAACTCTCACGGTCTAATCAGCAGATGGAACAATCACTCACTTAAATTTAATAACACTGACATGGAATTATTATCAATTTATCAAACATCCTAAAGATAGTTGCTTCTTAATCTGAGCAACCAGAGGACACAGTATACATCATGGCAGCTGTAATTTTTTTATATCTCAATTACAAAAACACAGTATGCAACTCCACTACACTGAGTATGCAGAAGGAATTTGATATGGGAAATTTATCATATTTCTGAATGTGAAATGGAACATCAGACAAGCATAATGTGCAGGTCATGCAATGTGCCTCTTAGCTGCACTTTCAAGCTCATACCTTTCCTATTAGCTTCTCCTTGCTGTTGAAATCTAAGCTTCTAAACACCTAATCACACTGCAGATTGACACAGGTTTATCCCTGAGTCGTGGTAATGTCGGGTATGCTAGGTCTTGTGTCTTCAGATTTGACAATAAGTGAAAAAGCCAGTAATGAAATCAACGGTTGACAGTGTTGCTGACTGTTCCAAACCTTGGGATATCCTGGAAGTCCTCACATCCACACAGACACAGACTAACACACCAACTGACAAGGGAACATGCACACACTCTAAATTACAACCCCATATACACACACACCCCCTACCCACAGAAATCCACACAGACCCACGACCACAGACATCCTCACCCACAGAGACTCTCACACGGACACCTCCTGCCACAAAGACTTACACAATTTCACAATTACAATTTTTAAATATTTCTTTACTAAAGAACAGTTTGATATTAGTAGAGTCAGCATCCCTCTCAGTGTGGGAATGTTTAAGATGCTTGTGGCATCTTTGGACATTACCCAACCTCATCAATTGCCGACCTGTATAAAGCAGGTCATGAAGTATGGGAGACAGACACAGAGCCTCCATCTGGATACAAGACAACATGCGGAGTTTTCTAAACACAAGCCTCACTAGACATGAAAGACAGTGGCTCTCTAAAACAGGATCACTCACCTGGTAGGTCCATGAAACTAACACATCCTTAGTACTCTGATCATCAGACATTGCACTGATTTTAATGAGAATGGACTCCACCATCACAGAGCCATCAGGCAGATGTTGAATCGGATAGTCTTTCAAGATACTTCCAGACAACAAGGAAAGAATTAAAATAAACATTAAAAATTGATTGAGTTATTTTTGAACCTTCTATGTTTAATGCTTTATAGGCTGCAACTGCTTGAAGAAATATCCCTATAAAGTAATACAATGTTTATTAAGCAACCCTTAGCTGACGAATAGGTCAGCAGCTGAGTTAACATTATTTGTGTGCAGCAAGGCTACCGTTCAACTCCAAATTTTGATCAACAGTCTTACTGAGTATGCTGATATTTTTTAAGAAGCTACTGTGTCCCTTGCCTCTGTTCCCAGAAATCAACATTCATCCATCTTATCGCCTATGCAAAACAATCAGCAATATAATACGAAAGGCTCCAATCCAAACCACTGAGACACTTACTGGAGAACAGAGATGGATTATGGTTTGGGATTTTTTTGACCATTTTGCTACAGCATAGGTTTGAATAGGAGCTACATTTAAACATAGGGATTTAAGGGAAAACATTTTGCATTAAGCCATTTTAAAAATAAAAGTTGAAATACTCTACTGACAAAGGTATTAAAGTAGTTTCCCCAAAAGATTTTAATAATAACCAATTTGTTAGCCTGTAGTGATACTCAGAAACATTATATTAAGTAACACCTAGTCAGAGTGTGCAACAGAAGCTATTTGGCATATCGTTGGTGGCCAACATGGGAAGATCAAATAGCTACAGAAATGCAAATTGGCTGTCTCCTCGAACAAAAATTGCCTGGGTCCAGTTTTGCCTACAGCCACAAGGTTAGTTCACAGGGGGTTGGGATGAAGTTATTTAAGCCAAGGAGGTGATTGCAGATCTGGAGAACTGTACCCTTTGTTATCCTGTATTATTTCAAGAGATGAGGTGTATTGGTCAAATTAACTGAGACAAATCATAACTGTTGTACACAATGTTATTTTGCTCATTGAACAATATCAAAGCTACAGATTGAAGAATCATGTCAAGTCACATGTTAAAGCAGTGCTGGCAAGCCAGCATTGCCCACATTCCACGAGTGAATAAGAACAATAACAGGACTGAATCTTACCAGTTGGAATTGGCTAAAATGTCATTTTTGTCAAGTTCCATGGAGGGCTTCTCTCCATTAGCCCGAGTGTGTTTTTGTGGGTTGTCCTGTTACCAAAGCATCAGACCTAAAGAACTTATGCCTGAAATGTCAACGCTCCTGCTTCACAGATGCTGCCCGACCAGCTGTGCTTTTCCAGCGCCACCTTTTTCGACTCTGACTCCTCACTTTCCTCTATAGTACCTTGCTTGTTGTATTCTCCCATTCATCACAGACACAAGTACTCGGCACTGCCAGGACATGGGCGGCACGGTGGCAGAGTGGTTAGCACTGCTGCCTCAAAGCGCCAGAGACCCGGGTTCAATTCCCACCTCAGGCAACTCTGTGTGGAATTTGCACATTCTCCCCGTGTCTGTGTGGGTTTCCTCCGAGTGCTCTGGTTTCTTCCCACAGTCCAAAAAAAATTTGCAGGTTAGGTGAATTGGCCATGCTAATTGCCCCTAGTGTTATGTGAAGGGGTAAATGTAGGGGAATGGGTCTGGGTGGGTTGCATTTTGGCAAGGCAGTGTGGACTTATTGGGCCGAAGGGCCTGTTTCCACACTGTAAGTAATCTAATCCTGGTGCCTAGTGCCATCATTGATGCCCAACATGCATCTGATCAAGAGTTAGAAGTCTGGAGTTGCCCTTCACCGCACATAGTGGAAGAGCAACCAAAAACCCATGCTTCCCAGGACACACTGGTGACAGAGCAGAGATTTTGTTGCTCATGCAAATGCACAATCTCATAGCTCTCACCATTTAAGGTCCAAGCTACACGGTTTACTTGTCCTTAGTCTCAGCCTATCTTACAATTCTGTTAAAGTTAGTGCTACTCTTGCCCCAATGCCTAGTGGCCTGAATTGTTCAACATGTGCCCGACACAAACAGGAAAAGTCTTCAAAAGGTTCAAAACATTCACTGTTATTCAGCAACAGCAGAAGTAAACAGTAAACAAACAGAAGTTTCATATACCTGTGGGAACAGAAACAGATATGTGCCTTTCAAGGACCAATACATTTACAGTTCCTGCATCCAGTTCACATACACTGGAGGGAGATGTTAATTATGTCCTGTCTGGCTTACAGTGCCTGACACCGCAATGCTTCATCATGATGAAGGTGACTTTCCCCTGCGCAATGTCCTCACCTTCCTCCTTGGAAGACTGCTGCCACACTCTTAGTTTTTCAGCATCCATCTCGTGCCCTCTTTGCCTGCTGCTGCTGTAGCACATTGCAGCACACATGGATTATGCACTAGACTCCAAACACAGTGTACCACAGGGACCCCCTCTTCTTACCCTGCTCCCCTCCTCCAAGTCTAATCCAAAGGTGAAATCTGATTTCCAGGTGGCCTATTGTCTGCTCTGGTAGAATAATGGGCTACATTGTATCTATGAAGCCATCAACCATGGTCGTCCTTGTCTCCTAGTAAGTAACTTTGCAATGCATCCAGTCTTTGAAATGAACTCAGACCATTAGAGTTCACAAGGTTGGAGGTGTCATGGCTGGTAGCTGGCACAGATCTCCAAGATGTGCTGCTGATGATCATAGATGACTTGCACATTGCTGGAATGGAACTCTTTCCAATTGAGGAACTCAGTTGCATTATGATATAGCACTCCCAATGCAGTGTGTTTACTCTGGCCTAGGAAAAGCCAGCTATGCTGCCAATCATACTGCCTGAGCTACAGCACTGACCTCATTGCAGGGAAATGATAGGAAGCAAATTGATCTAACAACAATTGCATTGGTATCAGCCTTGACACATTTCTGGGTGAACAACTGAGGATTCAGCCAAACTTCACTCACACTTAAAATGAACCCAAGTCGGGATTATTAGAAACAGAACAGAATTTTCATAACATTAGCTGTAAACATTCACATCACTCACAAATGACTGTTTAGTGTAATTCTCTATACAGTGGACATGGAACAATCCAAAACACAGGGCCACGGGATGTCTCAACATGGAACTTTGACATTGTACCTTATTCTGATCAATGTTCCGCAACAGCCTGACTGATGACTGCTCCCCCATGACCTGACTGAGGACTATTCCCCTTCAACTTTGACACATTGCATGTGCATTAAGCAAATGGCTTTGTGTTTGCTGGCTAGGCTACTGTTACATGCTGTAGGTGAAATATTGATACAGCATGGTGCTCCCTGGCTGACAATCATGACAAGTTCCCAGCTATGTGTTAGTACTGAAAAGCAAAGCAAGACAGAAACACTGTGAGCCTTTAAGGTCTAGCTGAGGGACCAAGGCAGGCGGGTGCTGCAAGCATTGAAGTAGGCACAGTGAGTGAGTGCTAAGGGAGTGAGCATGCAGCCCTGAGATACAACCTGGTTGAATTCATGAGTTTGGTGCCTATCCCTGACTGCAAAGTGCCCTTGTAACTGTATTCCAATGTTAAGTGCTGGTGTGTTCCAAACTGAAGCACTGTAGTACAGAATCATGAAAAGTATATTGAAGATGTGTCCTGATGAGGCTGATACAAGGCAGATGCCAAGTCTGTGAATGGAGTGTGTACGCAGTTGCTGTCATGGAGTAGGGCATTGAGATATTGGTCCTGAGTGTTCAAGATGAAGATCTGGAGCAGCTGGCAGCGGGCTGGAGTCTTAGATTACTTACAGTGTGGAAACAGGCCCTTCGGCCCAACAAGTCCACACCGACCCGCTGAAGCGTAACCAACCCAGACTCATTCCCCTACACTTACCCCTTCAGCTAACACTACGGGCAATTTAACATGGCCAATTCACCTAACCTGCACATTTTTTGGATTGTGGGAGGAAACCGGAGCACCCGGAGGAAACCCACGCTGAGTCACCAGATTATTGCTATGACTTTAAATTGTCACCATCTAGTTTCTGTCTGACTCGTGGGAGAATGGGAAACTGGTGAGATTAAGTTGTTAATACATGCTAATGCATGCAAATAGGCCTCTTGTGCTCACTAGTGACAATCTCATATTGCCATTGGAAAATGGAACACTTTGTTCTCAACATTGTGAACTTGCTTGCTGCTGCTTTCTAGGCATGGCTCATGATGTTCAGGGTCTGGCAAGATTACTATATCCAATCCATATGACGTGATGCAACATCTTCCTAGTCACGTTTTCATATATGTAGATATTAGCTAATTGTGAGTAAACCCCAGCACGTAGGGACAGGAGATCCAAGTCTGGGAACATCCAACACTACCAAACCCAAGAAGGTATCACAGCAAACCCAAAACTGTACTAGCCATGGCGGAAAAGTACAAAAATTAACTTGTGCAACGCAGCAGTCATTTGAATAGAACAGTAATTAGTCCCAGACCTTTTTTTTTTTTTAAGGTTGACACTTCCTTCTTTGATCATTTCTTGGTTTATTATTGGCTGCTGCCCATCCTTTCCAGTTACTGCTCTGAATGACATTTTTTTCTTGCTTCACATATCTGACTCTACACCCATTTTGCTATGGTGGCAATAAAAATAAATTAAGCTATTATCTCCACTGGCCTAAGTAGGGTAATGTACTCACTTTTTCAGGTGGTTGTATATTCGATTTAAGGTATCTTGTTCTGAGTGGTGGTCCTGTATTTGAACTTTACATGTGTAACGAAGGTGATGTTCACTGAGACCCAATTCTTTCACAGCCTGTTCAGGTGAAACTAGGCGAAGGCTCTAAACATAAAAGCAACAAGAGCAAGTGACTTTGTGTTTTATCCTTCTTTCAAGTGATCCCCAAATTTAAACATGCATTACTTACGTTATCCTTTATAATCAGTGTGCCATGCATTAGTTTTGGTTTCTTTGAATCAGGTACTGGACCTATAGAACACAGGGAGAAAAATCAGAGACATCATCAAACATAAGTGTCAGTGACTGGGTTTACATTCATTTCATGAAAACCCGGTTTTGTTATTTTCTTCTCAACCTCTAATAAATTGAAATTTTGATTACTTTCAAACACTCTGCAAGACACTATATAGAATGCTACCTTAATGCAATGTAAATAATTTAATTCTTGTTCAGCTTTTCAGCTGCAGTGCCCAGTACAGGCTCATATTCCCATGTCCTCGGATTGCTACTTGTCTACTCTCTGAATACAAGTGGAAAGTTGCCTCCTGTAATACTGTCTAGTATTAACCTGCCATTCTATTGAGTCTTTGGTCGCTGATCAGTATATAAGAAAATCAAAACATCAGTGACAGGTTATGAACCCATCTTCTATTTGTACATGGTTAAGTGTCGTCTTACCCATTAATATTCACGGAGAAGATGCTTCAACATTATAAAAACAATGCAGCTTAAGTTTCCAACCACAATGGCAAAACCTCCACTACACACATATGATATGTTGTGGTTAGCCAGATTGTAACAAAACATGATCTCAACTGGTGCAGATGAAGGGAAGTGTTGTGGTGAGGACTTTCATTCACTAGAAATTCGTTTGAAATAGCTAAGCTATTTCACTTCATGAAAGTTATGAAGACATCAGGCTGCATGTATCACTTACTTTACAAACTTGCACCAAAATGTTGGACTAATTTATTAAAATAAAGAGCACCTCAATGGATATTAGAATTAGATTTCAGAAACACTACATCTGGTCTGTGTTATTATATTGAGACAATGCTGGAACATAGGGCAGACAATGCAAGTTAAAGGCAACAGAGATGTGGCTTATGAGATGCATGATGAGGATTAGTTGGATAACATACACAACCAATGAGGAAGTTTTGAAGACAGCAGACGAAGAACTTTTACAAACGATTACCAAAAAAAAGTACAATTCCTGGGACACACATGGAGGACAGGGACACACATGGAGGACAGAGAAACCAGAAAATCATGATTGGTGACATTCTAAAGCATGACATCCGAAGATGAATTTGACTGAGGTCCATTGCAGATATCAATCCCATTGCCCATATTAGAATCCTAGCCTCAGATGTGAAAGGACAATGAAAGAAAATTTGCTTGCCCATTCACTAATCTTGATTTCCTGCATTCTTATAGAATCTTTGCATCATGCTTTTACTATCACATCTACTGTTATAAACTCATCATCCAGTAATTTCACACGAGATCTACGGTATTTTATTGACGATGCATCCATCACACCTAGTATGGAATGCCAATACTCACAACTGACTACTTGTTAAAGAATGTCCGTCTTTAGCCACTAACTGACTCAATAACAATTATACCTTGTGCTTTAAAGGGATAGGCCAAGATAAACATTGTGAACTATCTTGTATGATGTCCTTCTCCTTATTAAAGAGCTACCAGCATCACCACAAGAAAGCTGCCCACGGTTTAAAAAAACAACCTGCTTTTAACTCTTTTAAAGACAGAAAAATTATTAGTTTGCTTAATGTGAAATGGATTAGTACTCCCCAGCATCCTAGCTGATATTTATCCTTCAGTCAACATCACAAGAACAGATTATCTGGTCATTATCACATTGCTGTTTGCAAGATTTTGCTCTGGTATATTGGGCTGCCCATTTTCTACATTACAACAGTGACTACACTTCTTTGACTGTAAAGCACTTCAGGGTCCAGTTGTCATTTAAAACAGACACTATAAGCATCTTCTCCTTTCTGTATATTTACAGGAAACTAATAACCAAATTTTCACATCAGATTTACTGCATTTAGTTGTGTCAGTCTTCGGTCAGAGGTGTCACTCACCTGAGTTAGAAGACTGGGTACTCAAGTTGCACACCAGAGGCCTAAGTGTATAATTGAGGCAACCACTTCAATGCAGTAGTAGGGACTAGCAAAGGGGTGAACTCTTGGGTTTGACATTAAACCAAGTCCACTCGCAGTGAACATAATGAACTACCATGGCTCTACTGGAAGAACAGCAGGTGAACATGGCCAAAATGCTTCAATTTTCAATAAACCTGATCTTCTGATCATTGTCAGTTTACTACTTGTGGGATGTTGCAATGGTATTTCCTATATTAGAATAATGATTAAACTTTCTAAGTACTTTCACGGGCTGCAAAACACGCTGTGAAAGGTACAACATAAACACACACCCTTTCTACTTTAATTATTTTTCTGTGCTGCATTAAGGATTCATGCTGACAAAGAGCATAACTAACAATGATACAAACAATGATGTTTCATTTGCAGGTGAGTACAGAAATTCAGTGTTGGTAACCTATTTGATGAATGTGAACATCATTTCATACTTCAGCCTTCCCTTTGTCAATATCCAAGCACATGAATTTTTCTTACTGATAATACAAGGAAGTGAGCTAAACTGGTTGCCCGCACAACTCTTACATTGGAATTATCTGTGTGTTCCACCTCCACAAAGAGACCTAGGAACTGAACTGGGCACTTTACCTCAGTTCCATGCCAGGCAATACATGAAACAAATGAGCCATAATTCAGTTATACTTTTACTTAAACAGGGAACTTCAGGTTCTTAAAATTTAAGTAGGCTGTTTACTAAATCTTAAGGTTAAGAACAATTCAGTTACCAAGATTTGAATCCCCCTTGAGCAAACCAAGAGAAATATCCACTGGAATATTGGGATTAGTAACTATTGATGCTGTTTCTCCATTGGCTGGCATGTAGCAATTAATACCTGGACAAAAAAAAAAGACAAGTTTTAAAATTTCTTTTTCCATTACTTTTAAGAAAAAACATATATCGTGTTATGCAAGCAAAATCACAAGAAGATTGAAATTACACTCAAAATTTTATGTACACAATGAAATGACATCTAGATGCATAGGTTGAAAGGTCAGATCAGGCAATTAGAAACCAGGCAGGTGGAATGGGCAGGAACATTTCTAGCACATTTGAGGAGCATGTTTGGTGACAGTGACAATAGATTACATTTATGAGCTATTTGTTACCAAATGGAAACAAAGAAAAAGCGACATACATAAAGTTTCGTTGATTGGAAGTCTTGAGTTAGGAAGGGTTTCAGCTTCATTCCAGCCAGACAATGAAATGAGTAAAATTACATAGGTAGGAAAGAAAGGTTTCTTAGGCATGAGCTTTTGGAGATACTTCTTTTGTACTGATTGAAGTTAGAGCTGTCAGTATTCAAGAACAAAAAATGCTTAAGCTTTGGACATTTTTTTCATATTATGCCTCTCTGAGCAAGAAGATGATTAATGCTGCTTTAACTCAAAAGTACTTTGTTCCCTTGAGATGGGGCAGGCAACATCCATATGGAAAAATAGTAGCAGGCATTGACCACTACTTCAGTAACTCCTTTAAACACTTCTTTGTTTTTATATCCTATAACTCACTCTACCAAGCCTGGCAACAACACCCCTACTGCATCTTTCTATGCCAGAATGTGGGCTGGTCTAGGGTTTGCACACAAACACCAAGACTGATGCTACATAAAGTAACTTTACATGAAATCGCTAAAGCTGACAGAGAGGACACCCCTATGCAAGCTGACTGAACGGGATTCAAATCCAGGTTCCAGACATGCAAAAGGCAATGTGCTTAATCTTAACATGAGGTTGGTCAAAGCCCAATAAATATCATATGTTTCAGCCAAAATTTATCCGAATATGTTTCTCCCTAAGAGATCACTGTTAAAATATAGGCAACTTCATGGTTTGGATAGAAAAGTGATTAGGAGCTACAAGGCAAACATATTAAATATTTTATGGTTCAACAAGTGGAACCCCGCAGATTTGTTCCTGTGATCTTAGCTGTACAATTTATATCAAATGATCTATATTTGTACATAGAAAAGAATATTTCCAATCTTCCAAACGATGTTAAGCTGGGAACTACAGTGAAGTTTAAGAAGAGGATAGATCAATTAAGTGAATGACAGTAGCAAACAACCTTGTGAGGTAGTACATTTTGGGCACAAGAAAGAAAGGTGGGATTGCTGTGGAAATAAAGAAGCACAGAGGAGATATAGGCAAAGAAAGGAATTAATCACAAAACATATAGAATATATAAGTAAGTGTTTGAATTAGTGTCCAATGCCTGCTCCTATTTTCCCCACAGGGTGTTGCCTGTCCCATCTTAAGGAGGACAAAGTGTTTCTGGTGTTAAACAGTAATAACCTATCATCGTGATGATGGGATTTAGCAATAGCAAAAGACTGGATTTATTTGCAAGGTTAAGGGGTAATCCAACTTAAGTATTTATAAAGCAATAACATAGAAATGAATAACAAAGTACAGAGGAGGGAAAAACATTACATGGTACATTGGAATCTAAATTTAAAAATCCAATATCTGAAAACTTGAACGAAGTCAACTAAAAGGAAATTCAGAAGCAGTTTCTTTGTGCACGAGGATGAGAGAATGTGGCATGTCCGTCCACCACAGTAGAACTAATTAAGGCATTTTTGAGGTAACTATTTATAAAAGAATGTGAGAAAAAAAAGGTATTAAGATGAAGAAGCATCCACTGTTAGCAAACTGGTAGAGTATGCTGATTTGCCAGTTTGCCCTATTCTTACTTTATTCATTCCTTAACATTTTGTACATAAAAAGATTAGATTGGAGTACTGAAATGTCTTATTAGCTTGCATTTGCCCTGCAGCAGCTAATGATACAGTGCAGTAAGACTTACTGAATTCCTGTTCAATTTTCTCTTTAAGGAATCCCATTTTCTTAGCCTCTCCATGGACCAGCAGCACATTTTGTGGTTCGACTTGACGGATAAGTTGCATGATGCCTTTGGCGTCAGCATGTGCACTGAATGACATGTATTCCACCTGCATCTTCACTTCTAGCTGGGAAGGATACATTACAATAGAATTAACGAGTGGTCTTATCAAGTTTCTTTTTAATCAAATGAAAATAAAATGATCTTGAGTAAAGAAACAAAACTTAAATTTCAAATTTAGTTTTAATG
Source organism: Chiloscyllium plagiosum (assembly GCF_004010195.1). Taxonomy (NCBI): domain Eukaryota; kingdom Metazoa; phylum Chordata; class Chondrichthyes; order Orectolobiformes; family Hemiscylliidae; genus Chiloscyllium; species Chiloscyllium plagiosum. Next base: position 22,071,495 of record NC_057743.1, on the reverse strand, counting down.
CACAAAGATGTTATTATTTTTAAGACACAACGAACCATAAATCTATTTTGTGACACTGTAACTCACACTGAAATAGCTCAGGAGAAGACTGGATCAATGTGACTAATGATGTGGAAAGAAAAGGCTTCTTCTCCTAGTTTCAACACAAAGCACTGGATATCCCACAATATATAGTTACAACCAGAAGCAGACAACTGACTCAAGTGACAATGCTGATTTACTAACAAAAGAAAGAATATCCTTCCACATATATACATATATCTCGGGACCGAGGTAGAGATGAAAATAGGTTGAGAAACTGATCAGAAATAATGAAATGGAGATTTATGATTAAAACAACAAGAAATACTCGATACCATTAATGTGGAAGACTTTTACAAATATATTCAGAGTAAACAATTGAGTGTGTGAAACAGCTGGTGTCCTGAAGAAGCTCCTACAGTATGTCACAAATTGGCTGAGTCACTGGAAACAAAGGAGATAAAGCTACAGCAAGATAGGGGGAGGGGATCAGTGGGTGCCAGAGCAGTCTGTGATGTGGCTTGTTTTACACATTTTAGATACATGATTCAGGATCAGGACAGAAACAAGACTGTTTGAGTTTGTTAATGATATGAAATTTAGCAGAGGGGAAGGAAGAGCTACAAATAACAGGGATTAAGAAAACCAATTACAGGAAATCTGGTTAAATTAAAGCTCCAAATAACAGCTGGCAGATGTGGAAAAATGCTGTAGGAGAGGTTGAAGAAGCAATAGATTGCTTGGGTGAAATATGTACAATTTTGGTCATTGATTAAAATCAGAAAATCCTGGTTTTAAAGAAGACACAGAGGAAGGATCCTAAATTCAGAGATTAGGGATCTCAGATAAAAGAACAGAAAATGAAATTGGAATGCTTACCAGAGGGGAAAAAAAAAGTTGAAGGAGATTTTATTGCAAGATTGATCTTTAAGTAAAAAGTAGAATGTCATCAAGGTCAGTGGGGATTACATTTTAGAATAAAGAAAAATTCTGGAGAGGATAATAGAAGGATATTAACTATTGCTACATTACCATCTTACAAATAAGATATGAAACCAAACTCCTTCCTTCCTCCAGATCAGGAGGATATTAAAAATCCATAGGACTTTTGGAAGAAGTTCAGGAAATTCATCAGATGTGCAATAAATTAGCTCCTCAAGTTATACTGCCAGATGGACTGTTCAGATTCCCTCATTCCTGATGAAAGGGCATTTGCCCGAAACGTCGATTTTTCCTGCTCCTCGGATGATGCCTGACCTGTTGTGCTTTTCCAGCCACACTCTAATCTTGACTCTAATCTTCAGCGTCTGCAGTACCCACTTCCACTTGGATGGACTGTTCATTCATTTCACTCCCATTTTGTGGAAACTTGCTTCCAATAGTCACTACATTACAAAGCAATTAACTTTATGTGATGCAATCTGATATAGTACCATATCAATAAGAGTCTTTTTTTTGGGGGGGACAGTGGTTAAAGAGACCACAATGGTCTTTTCTGGATTGTACAAACCTAAAGGTTTAAAACCCCCATGTATTTACACTATGAAGAAATGCTTACAGTTTGCCTTCCTTCCATTTCGAGTTTCCGCTGGCCACTTAGGATTTTATGTCCCACAGTTCCTTGAACACAATACCCTGGCATGATAACCTGAGAACACAAATTAACATCTTACAGCCAGATGCTATACAGTTTTGAACTTAAAAATGAGAAAAGGTAAACATTAAAAACTTGGAGTCAGTAGACCAGCTGCCTTACCATATTTTTATCATTGCCTGCCCATTTCCTGAAAATCTGGAGTGACTGCCCAGCATGAAGCATGCCTGGTGTGGCAAAGACAACCTAGAAGAGTCAATCTTTAGTACGAAGGACATCTCCAAGTACTATTGCAAAAATCTTTCACATTTTAATTACAAAGTTAAAATTTTTATAAAGCACAACTTCCATTAAATCTAATGAAAGAATAAAATGCTGAAGACAGCTCAAGTATAACAACTGATAATCAAGGACAGGTAAACACTTTTAATACAGATAATTTGAACAATTATGAGAGCTATTCATAAATGCAAGTAATCGACGTGAAACCTGAAGTCCAAACTCGAACTCATTTCAGTTTTCATTTTTATTGTGGTATAGAGCAGGTATTGAAAATGAGACGGGTTGAGATTTTGCAATTCTAATTCAGAATTGGGTATTTTTGCCTCAAAATGCCAAGTAGGATTTTTAAAATAATTTTACATCCAGAAAAGTATTATCAGAATCTTGTTTACTGTATGATTGAGTTCCCAAGTACAACAAAATCTGCCACCAGCATTGTAAACTATTCAGCCATACAGGGAGCATGGACACTTGGGTTTGACCAATTAGTTAATCTCATCAAGGTTATAGCTGGGCCACTAGAATTGGTTCCAGCATTACCAGGATAGATAGCAAAAGCACAACTGCAACCAATGTTCCTGTGTCTAACTACTATCCAGCAAGCCCTGCTGGAAAACAATGTGATAGATTCAACAGTATTTTCTTTATGGTTGAATAGTTGGCCAACATTCACACATAAACAATCCTCAGGCACTGTCAGCACCTATGCAACTACATATTTGGTATAAATGATTCAAAAGTGGTTTGCGAAAGAAATATTTAAAAAACGTGTCTGGGTTGGTTCAGCTTTGTTCAAATAAATTATCAGAGCAAAAGTAGCTGGACTGGACTAGTGAATTATCAAGTTCATCACAGTCTACTTGATCCATTTTATCAGAACGATCTAATCACTTGATAACATTCTCTTAATCACATGCCATACCCTTTTAAATTTTCTATCTCCAAATAGAAAATTTGGACTTTCCTTTTACAATAATAATGAATTTTGCTTCTCTCAATTTTTGATAGGGTACTCAATCTTTTAACAACTCTCATGAAATGATTTCTCTGAATATCTCCTTGATTTTTTAGGTTAATTGAAGGCTTTCCAGATATAAAGTAACTGACCACTGGTAGCAAATCAGCACATTAAATTAAATGGAAAATAATATTAATCAAAATATATAATTTTGAGCAGCTATATCAACTCCTACCTCCACTTTGGTATAATGAGCTCCAATTTCTCTGGTTTCTATTTGCAACTCAAAACTTTGTAACCCTAGTAACACCTTAGTAGATATCTACTGTAACAATGCAATAATGACAATAGACAAATGTAGGCTTTCACTGTTCAAAATATGAATCTAGTCCAAGTTAAAATGCTCATAATTTCAATTCAAATAAAGTAAAATAAAACTTTTTTTGAACAATAAAGTTCTGTGCACAAACAAATTATCTGAAACGGGAAGATAAAGAAAATAACAGTTATATACCATTGGTCCAGGGTTGTCAGCATACGTCCTATCGAATGCCTTGATATGTTTGAACTCAAACATGTTCCTTTGCACAAATGTCTTCCGAATTTTTTGATTGGTCCATGTAATGAATAATTTATAATAATGGTTAGCCTTCTCAGTCAATCCAGTTGAAAAGTAAATAGGTGCTTTCAAGTTCATTCTCTCCCTGCAAGTAGACATGACAAGCAAATTCGGAAACTGTCTTTATATTATCACGAAGGACTCAGCTGGATGACTGAAAAGGACAGCATATTAAAGCAGGTAAACTCAATGCCAACAGATAGAAAGAAAGATCAGATAAAGATAAAGAAAAAAATAAAATAGTAAAGGAAAATATGTTGGAAAAAATAACTTTTTTAAACTTGCTTAAGTACAAACATTAACAAATCAGACATCACATTTACAATTTGTTAATTTTCAGTAGCAGAGATGATGACTGACTGTAATTAACAATGACTATCACACTCTTGAAAGGGTACTTAGACTAATTACTAACTCTAAATATCTGACTTGGAGATGCAGGTGTTGGACTGGGGTGTACAAAGTTAAAAATCACACAACATCAGGTTAGAGTCTAACAGGTTTAATTGGAAGTACACTAGCTTTCGGAGTGACGCTGCTTCATCAGGTGCGTCACTCCGAAAGCTAGTGTGTTTCCAATTAAACCTGTTGGACTATAACCTGGTGTTGTGTGATTTTTATCTAAATATCTGAGCTGGCTTTGTATCTATTACGCATATTCAGCACCTGCATGGCAATCATGACACTTGATTGTGAGGCAGACAGGGAGATGCTGTTTTACAAAGCCAACTGTCTTGGACAGTAACTTTTTGACATTCGTACTTTAACTGTGCATTTGTCCCTCTTAAAACTGCTGTACCTTCACACACAAGCGATGAGAAGGTGATTATCTTCATGAATATTTTCACAGCAAAACTGGCTCATGGCATTTTATTGTTAGATGTTCTGCCAATTATCGTTCAACTTGTTACATTATCCAGAGAGACGTTGCAGAAAAATATGTAAATAAAAACCTACGCCAATGATAAGGAAACACTCAGGATTGGTTTATGAGAACTGGGAGGGAACAACAGACGTGGAGTCTCTGAATTGGAATTATTTAGACGTGGTAGGGGCCAGGAAAGAGGGAAAACTGTGTCAACAATGTGGCCACATGGAAGGCTTGGGCAAGAGTTCTATCTTGACTCATTCATTGGAGGTCAAGGAAACACATGGGAGTTCTAATGTTATTCTTATTTTCCAAATTGCTACTGGACATCTTTTATAACTATACATCGACCTCATCTCTCACTTTCAGGGAATTATGCACTTGAAAATTTAGAAGGGGCAAGGATTAGAGGACAGATATAGAAAAACAATACATTTGCAAATGTTGAAGAATTGCAGAAATTTGCAGAGAAAAGGTAGGTGAGCTTTGCATAAGCTTAAATTTAACCTAATCAAGAAAGCATTCTGAAAATGACAAAGGACAGGAGGATGATTTGGATGCAGATGAGCTGAGTAAAGGCAATGTAATGGGATGATGAGTATCTTTGTTCTTTCATGAGCCTTTGTTGACCATCCCTCATTGGCTAAGCAAGTCATTCAGTTCAAGACCAATGTCAACCACATTGCTGTGGATCTGGAGTCACACATAGGTCAGGTCAGGTGAGGGTGGCAGGTTTATTTCCCAAAGGGTATTATGAACCTGATGAAATTTTATATTTATGGTAGTTTCGTGGTCACCATTAATGATATTTTATTAACGAATTTTAATTCGACCGGCTGCCATGATAGAATTCAAACCCAAATCTCCAAAACATTGAAATCACAAGTATGCCGCAGTGTCCTCCTGACAGGGCTGACCTTTGTGCTTGGGTGGACTGGAGTTAGAAATTCAACTTGAGGTTACATCAGATGCTGAGTTTGTAAACATTCAGGATCAGCCTAAAACAATGGTCAGGAAAGGGCGATGAAACTAGTGATGACGAGAGACAACTTCAAAATGGTGAACTGGAGCAAATCTGGGCTCATCTAGGATTGGATGCTGGAAGGCAGTCTGACAACACAGAGACAGTGAGTGAAGTGGCAAGGGTTAGGGTGTAACTATGAACAATATCCCCCAAGAAACATTAAAAGTTTAATCACATTTATTACAGCAGAGAGAGGCCAAAACAAGTGTAGCTGAAAGGAAAATATATAAACAATATTTTATGCCATACATGGCTAAAATATTTAATTAAAAATAGCATCTTTAAGCAATGTAAAATAAACTTTGCAATAATGAGTTATTTTTAATATCTGAATGGCTTTAATTACTTAAGTAACGCGGTGAATTGACTGATTTTCTTCTGGAGACTGGTGATCGAAGGGCTAAGATAGGAAAGCTGAGCAGACAGAACTACCTTGCACCAGATGTCAGAATTTAGAAGTTGAGCAGAAGATGTAACTAATTTGCACCATCTTTCTACTGTCATGAAAAATAATCGCTGCCATCTTTAGGCATACTATTTATTTGAAAGCTTACAAAATTACCAGAAAGTTTCCAGAAGGATGCAAAGCTCCTGGGCTCGTCCAAGGGCAAAGACAGGAATCAGCACCTATTAAAAAGGAGGCTTGTATTTAACGCAATATTGTACATTAGCCAAAAGTTCCAATTGACCATTTTTTAAAAATAGCACAACATTCATTCCTGTTTCATTCATGGAGTTTCCCTGGCTGTCTAGTCCGTGCAGATACTTTTGGATACATGACTAGGTCAGACAAACACCGGATTCCTATTTCCCTTGTTTGTCCATGTCAAGATTTCACCAGCCTACTGCTTTTAGCACCAGCAAGCCTTGTAGAGGAGGAATGGGGGTGAACAGAGGAGACATCGGAGTTGAGGTCTGACTTGCTGACTCCTACGGGTAAACAATCATATGTAGAAGCTGGAAAGAACATACCATGAGGTCTCTCCTCAGTACAATAGCAAGCAATGACACTCGCCGTCCAGACTCATAAATTGATTTGGATAGTGGAGATTGTCAGGCACTTGTGGGATACAGGAAGAGCCTGCTGAGGAATCATTTACATCATGGCTGATCTCCACCTCAACTCCTTTCAGGATGAGCCAGCATGTAAAGGGGAGAAGGGGAGAAAATTAAAGAATATCACAAGAGACCATGACACATTCTAGAAAAGGATCAGACAACAAAAGGGAGGGTGAGAAATCAATAAATGGTCATTCATTGGAGGATGGCTTAATATAACCTGCGTTGATGGCAGATCGAAAAATAGGAGATGTAAGATAGATGCCTGAATTACCATTGCAACTTTTCTCCACACAAAAATTTTTAAAAAAAGACAAAATGCTAGAAACTGCAGAGAAATTTAGGAGCTTAATATCAACAAGTGATTCAATCTTGCAAGGTTTCTTCAGAGTTTCACTTAAATTGAAAATCAGCTGCAGTAAGCAAAACAATTCTTTAAACCTGTTCTGAAGAAGAATCACTGGACCCAAAACATTAATTCTGCTATCTGTCCACAGATGCTGCCAGACTTGCTGAGTTTTTCCACCAATTTCTTTTTGTTTCTGATTTATAGTTTTGGATTTTTTTTGTCTCTAAATCAAATAGTTTCAATAATCTACTCAATAATTTCGCAGTTTCTTCCGTCGAGGACAACACACTACTTCTTTCACTGGTTTTTCCATATTATTTTATTATTCAATGTGAAATATTTGTACTCAGTTGCAGCCAGTGATATAGTTGAGTATTTTGCCAGTTCCACTTGAATTGTTCCTGTTCCCAGGTAGATTGCAGGTTCATATGTTGTGGGGTTTGTTGACACATTCCAAAGTGGATGAATGCCTTTAATTAAGGCTGGGAGAATCTGGAGGTGCTAGAGGTTTTTTTACTCCACTGGCAGCAGAAATGGATCTGAGTCTCAGAGGATGGAAAGACTGAGCATAGCTAATGCAGCTGAAAATGCCACTTCATCCTCCATCATGGCACAGACCACCAACTTATTTGTTTATTAGATTAACTTTCTGGTCTGAATTATACCAGTCATAAAGCAAATTAGAAAATTAGGAATGCTGACCCTAAGAGTCATGGACAATTGGCTAAACTAATCAGAATGTTGTATTATACTATGCTATGCTCTATGAACATTAAACCAATTAAATATTTCTTTTCTTTCTCAATATATTGTAAATATGTGCTAATAGTTTGAATTACTGCTAAGACTTCTATATCATATACATATATAAAAATGTCAAAACGAGGATTAAAGATTTTGAAGCCCTTCTACATATCATGTTGGCTCAATGAAGGCATTCTCTCCTATCAGTACATAGGCTAAACTGACTTTCAGTAGTGCGCTCATTTCCCACATCCCTGTCCACCTCACCTTATCCCTAATCTCTCAACCTCCTCTTCCACTTTCTCTTTTCCCTTTTCTGCCTTGTCAAACTGTCCCGTCACATTCAGAACTGAAAATGTGTTGCTGGAAAAGGACAGCAGGTCAGGCAGCATCCAAGGAACAGGAAAATCGACGTTTCGGGCATGAGCCCTTCTTCAGGAATGCCCTGAAGAAGGGCTCATGCCCGATACATCGATTCTCCTGTTCCTTGGATGCTGCCTGACCTGCTGTGCTTTTCCAGCAACACATTTTCAGCTCTGATCTCCAGCATCTGCAGTCCTCACTTTCTCCTCCGTCACATTCAGACCCTTGAGTAACATACTTGGTCTTTCCAACCCAGGCTGCCAAGCCTCAGGGGAACTACCTGTGGTATATTAAAAATTTTACATCTGCTGTACTTCCCGTCAACAATGATTCCCACATTTACAATGGAATTTACAGCACCAGTTCAGGAGGCTGCACTCACCACATGATAAGCTTGAATAGGCAGTGCCCATTTTGAATGTGGGCACAAGCTGTTATAATAGATGCGTATATTAAAAAGGAGGACTAAAAGTATAACCTTAAACTGGGGAAGGAACCACACTCACACAGCCTCTCCCACCCTGTGTGCTAACTCTGCTTTATCAGAAGTCTTGATTACCAAATTGCAAATCCACTGAGCTGAATGATATATGGTAAACATTGAATATTTTCATTTTTTTTCTTTACTCATTAACCCCTTTTCATCTGTCCTGACATCAAGTCTACGTCTGTGGACACTGGTTTCCCCCTTGTTTTCAAAGCCCTTAATCAAAGCAGTGTCTGTTGGTTATGAAAATGTGAAAGATACCCCAGAGAAACTGAAACTACCCTCATTTAATATTGGCACACAGCTTCCATCAAGGCCACTTGATTCAATGGCACAGAAACCAGGGACAGCACTAAAGGGTAGGATCAGTTACTTCAGTACAGGCCAGGCTCACGTACTCAGTTTAGCTTTAATCAGATGAGCCAGCAGTCATACTTACATTAATGTTTTTAAAAATGCTGAAATACCAATGTGTGACATATACTGGAAAGAGGTCTACTTTTCACATATAGCAGTATTTACAATCATACCTTTCCACCCCTTTCTATTGCATCATGCACTTTCTTCAAGAAGTCTCTTTCTCGGCATCGCTTTGAGTCTCGGATAGTAGTAGCATATGTAGATTCCGAGATAAATAAATCAGGACGACACTTATCAATCCAAGCAGCTCTGAAATAATGTCAAGTTAGGAGTTGATAAATTATTTTTATTCTCTAAATCATAGGACTTTATACAGACATGTCAACACTGCACTGCTATTTTTTGCTATATAAGGCACATTCTTTAATCAGAATTATGCAATGCAGGAGGAGACTAATTGGCTAATCAGGCTCTTTGGAAAAGTTATCCATTCAGTCCTTTTCCCCATTCATTCCCCACTGCTCTGTAATTCCACCTTCCTTAACAATCTTCATGTTAGCCATTATATCTCCTTCCCCTTTAGAGAATGAAGAATAAAAACAGGGAAATCTTGCTAAAACTACACTGCACCAGTCAGGCCACACTTGGCACAGTGTGAATAGTTTTGGTCCCCTTATCTAAGGAAAGATATAGAGACATAATAGGCAATCCAGAGAAGGTTTACTAGGTTGATTCAGGGTGTGGAGGGATTTTCTCATGAGGAAAGTCAAGAAGGTTGAGCCTGCACTCATTGCAGTTTAGAAGAATGAGAGGAGATCTTATTGAAACATAAGATAATTACGGGGCTTAACAGAGTAGATGTGGGAAAATTGTTCATGCTTGTGGAACAGTCCAGAACCAAAGTTTTTAATCTCAGTGTAAGGAGTCACTCATTTAAGCCAGAGATAAAGAGGATTTCCTTTACTCTCAGAGGGTAGTGAATCTGTGGAATTCTTTATTGCAGAGAGCTGTCAAGGCTAGGTTAAGTATATTCAAAGCCGAGATAGATAGATTTCGAATCAGTAAAAGAATCAAGGCTTATGGAGATTTGGTAGGAAAGTGGAGTTCAGGATTATCAGATCAGCCATGATGATCTCAGTGAATGGTGGAGCTGATTTGATGGGCCAAAAGGTCTACTTCTGCTTCTACGTCTTATGATCTTAATATTTGTCTTTCCCAATAAACTGTTTGTGATTTTAAATAATTTCTGCCTTTCTGCCCCTAAGAAACCATTTAAGTAGGACATGGTTATACATGCAAGAAGAATCCTGTAAAAGTGTGAATGACACAAGTGAGTTATCAAAGCCTTTGGGATTTGATCAAAAGCTCTAAGAAAAAATGGAACGCAGAACTAGGATGAGGAAAAATAACTCTCACTTTAGCTGTTGTACTGACACATACTGGCAAACACATTAAGTAGAAGCTTAAAAATTCATTCTGCTACTTTTCAAGTACTCTGGAAAACCTCAAAGTGATTTGGACATCCATTTATACCAAGAGAATGTATATTCTCAGTTGCAGGTCAGCCTGCCATAATCACTGACAGGTGTGCCTGATGTTTGTGGGGACAGGATATACAAGCTTAGAATGTGCCATCATTCTGTAAATAACAATCTGAATGATCAATTTGGAGTTTATGAGAATCACACAAGATGGATGCCAGCTACAGGGAGGCCATTAGGCAACAGCTGCGATTTCTTCACCATTTCCTAATCCCATTTGTAGTTTTGTGGAAGAGGATGATTAAAATCACATAACATCATGAGTTGGTTACATGCAGTTGAACTCCAGTTAATTAATCTCATATCCAAGTCAAAAGCAGTGGTGCACATTAAATGATAGTAAATGGCTTGAAGACAAAATCTGCAGGGACAGCATATGACCACAAACCTCAGACTGCGAGTGAGCTGCCAAACTCTCTTGTGCTCACTGTTCGAACAGAAGTCTTTCCCTTTTAAGTGGAAGAGGATATCATATAAAACCTCAAACTGTGGACATTCAAACCCGGGCACAAGTCATCTGAAAAGTGATTACTAGAAAGAGACTGGAGAAAGTCTAAAATTGTACAACTGATCTTAAAAGGTGACTGAGTTCTCAGTATCTGTGACCAGGAAGAAAGGCTTGCTAGGCCAGAAGCATATTTTTATATTTAATGCTGGTGGTTCTGGTTAAGGAGACAAGCAAATTCTCTTGAGGTCCTCCAGCAGGAGTAGCACCAACTCCATACAACCAACAATATGTTGAATTGTGCCTGTTATCAACGACAGCAAAGTAAAAAAGGCATAAGACCATATACTGAACGCAGGTCTATGTATCCTTACAAACAAGTGTGCTAGTGAGACACTTTGTGGATGGATGTGGAATTAAAATCATTTCTAATAAAATAAAAAGTACTATGAATGTTAAATATTTGTCCAAAATTTCTTCAAATAGCATAATTTGAGGTCTATATCAACTGGTATTAACTACATCAACTGGTATTGACAGGGAAATTTTCTAAACAAACAGAAACTGATGTAAGTGAATCCAAATAAAGACCTTAGCTTCCTAAGCATTTTCATTATTTAATGTTCACACAAGAATAATGCCAAAGTTTGAAGTAATCAAACCATCACTATGTACATTAGGAACATCATAACTTAAAAATAATACAAGCACCAAAGCTTTCCAATTTTCAATGTCAGTCATTCTCATATTTAAAATGCAAAGGTGTAAAGTACACAATGCAAACTGTATGAAAAAAACTAAATGCTTTAAAAATTGCCACAGCTGATGGTTTCCAATGCTCAGTAATGAGTGAAGATCAAGAACAAGGGGAGTTAGCATCCAAAGCTATCCATGGTGAAAACAAACTCACATGGTGGTTAAGGAGATTGAAACCAGAGCACAGAGACTAAATGAAACTAAATTCAGAAGCCTAAAGAAGCCTGACAGATTTGTAGCCCTGTGCTTTATCTATTAATCAACATTGAGAAGTAGCAATTTTGTAATACTCTGAACAATTTGCTGGCAAATTGTAATTGAAGTAAATATGCTTTGTAGAACAATATGAATATATTGCAATGGACAAACTCACCCTAAATGTCGATCTGGTGTCATGTTGTAATCACCCTGCAAAGTTTTAAATCAAAATAGATGTATCAGAGCAAGGAAATAAATAAATGCCAACTTGTAAAAATACACAAAAAGACACTAATATACTGTTAGTAAGTATGCTAATTTAAATGAATTAACAACCCTGTCTGTGTTCTGACCTGCTTCGATAGACCACTACAAATAATCTCTGGGTTGGACTTCAGCTGTTTCATCAACAGCCTTCGCTCCAACATCATGTCACACACGAGGATTGTGGCAATGCTCCTTTAACAAGGTTTTGTTGTCCTTGGCTTTGTTTCAGAGAGGTGGGTTTCTCTACTTCAGAATGCCTTCATGTTTTTAAAATAAACACTTGTACAATGAAAGGGGAGCGGCCAGTTCTCCAAGCTCAGCTTTTCTCTGGTTTGTTTTGGTTTTAGTAGTCTGGCTGTTCACTGAAAGCAGTTAGTCGGTTTTGAGGCTGCGAGTCCAAGAAACAGCTTCATGAAAGAAGGTGTTCCATGCTGAATCTCTCCGCCATCTCTCTCTCTTCTTTAAGACCCCATGTTTGATTTTACCCTTTTTGCCAAGGAATGGTTATGGGAATTGTTGCAAGTATTTGAAAATGCATCATTAAATTGGAATAATCTGTTGGGTTTTCGGATAGAGTCATAGAGGTGTACAGCATTGAAACAGACCCTTCGGTCCAACCTGTCCACGCCGACCAGCTATCCCAACCCAATCTAGTCTCACCTGCCAACACCCGGCCCATATCCCTCCAAACCCTTCCTATTCATATACCCATCCAAATGCCTCTTAAATGTTGCAATTGTACCAGCCTCCACCACATCCTCTGGCAGCTCATTCCATACACATACCACCCTCTGCATGAAAAAGTTGCCCCTTAGGTCTCTTTTATATCTTTCCCCTCTCACCCTAAACCTATGCCCTCTAGTTCTGGACTCCCCAACCCCAGGGAAAGGACTTTGTCTATTTATCCTATCCATGCCCCTCATAACTTTGTAAACCTCTATAAGGTCACCCCTCAGCCTCCAACGCTCCAGGGAAAACAGCACCAGCCTGTTCAGCCTCTCTCTATAGCTCAAATCCTCCAACCCTGGCAACATCCTTGTAAATCTTTTCTGAACCCTTTCAAGTTTCATGACATCTTTCCGATAGGAAGGAAACCAGAATTGCACGCAATATTCCAACAGTGGCCTAACCAATGTCCTGTACAGCCACAACATGACCTCCCAACTCCTGTACTCAATACTCTGACCAATAAAGGAAAGCATACCAAACACCTTCTTCACTATCCTGTCTACCTGCGACTCCACTTTCAAGGAGCTATGAATCTGTACTCCAAGGTCTCTTGGTTCAGCAACACTCCCTAGGACCTTACCATTAAGTGTATAAGTCCTGCTAAGATTTGGTTTCCCAAAATGCAGCACCTCGCATTTATCTGAATTAACTTCCATTTGCCACTCCTCAGCCCATTTGCCCATCTGGTCCAGATCCTGTTGTAATCTGAGGTAACCCTCTTCGCTGTCCACTACACCTACAATCTTGGTGTCATCTGCAAACTTACTAACTGTACCTCTTATGCTCGCATCCAAATCATTTATGTAAATGACAAAAAGTAGAGGACCCAGCACCGATCCTTGTGGCACTCCACTGGTCACAGGCCTCCAGTCTGAAAAACAACCGTCCACCACCACCCTCTGTCTTATACCTTTGAGCCAGTTCTGTATCCAAATGGCTAGTTCTCCCTCTAATCCATGAGATCTAACCTTGCTAATCAGTCTTCCATGGGGAACCTTGTCAAAAACCTTACTGAAGTCCATTTGGACACATCTACTGCTCTGCCCTCAATCTTCTTTGTTACCTCTTCAAAAAACTCAATCAAGTTTCTGAGACATGATTTCTCACAAAGCCATGTTGACTATCCCTAATCAGTCCTTGCCTTTCCAAATACATGTACATCCTGTCCCTCAGGATTCCCTCCAACAACTTGCCCACCACTGAGGTCAGGCTCACCGGTCTATAGTTCCCTGCCTTGTCTTTACCGCCGTCTTAAACAGTGGCACCACGTTTGCCAACCTCCGGTCTTCCAGCACCTCACCTGTGACTATCGATGAATAAGTTAAGCTATCCTATATTCTGTTCTCTTTTGTTTGTGTTTCATTCAGTAATCTTGCAAATAAATTGTTTTGTTTAAAACGAAGTGGTTGGGCCAGGTGCATCACCCCTGGAATATCCACTATACACCAGTTTATAACAACAAGCAAAGTTAGGGTCCAGACTACTTTCTTGAAATATGTGGGGTTCTGGCCCAGTCAAAATAGAATGGGAGCTGTTTACGGGATTTGTTCTATAATTCCAAATTTGGATCAGGGTTGTTGGACTCAAAAGGCTGCGAGTGATAGGTGTTAGTGTCTTTTGTTCTGGGTGTTGATATTGGTTGGTTTAAACAGTGCTTAGGATAGCAATGACTCTTTCAGTCAGCAAGAGTTTCCTGGGGGTCGAAGAAGTGACTTTGAGGGTTTTGCAAAAGGTTATTAAGACCAAGCTGGAAGTAGCAGACAAGTTGGAGATGCTCTCTTTCCATAAGGAGAGATAATTACAGTAATAGCTCAACATTTAAATTTGCTGGAAATGCCATCAGAATCTTTAGAGATGGCTGAAGTTCAATTGAAAATGAAGCAGCTTGAGTTAGAGGCAAAACACAAGGAAAGGGCAAAATAAATGAAACTGTTTGAATGACAATTAAAAGCAGAGAAAAGAGAAAAAGAACAAAAGGCCCTCGCAGAACAAAAAGAGGAGGACAAAATTGCTTTAGTAGAACAAAAGGAAAAAAGAGAAGAGAAAGGAAGAAAGAGCGAGCCTGAACTTCAGAAATCGGCACTTAGACAGGAAAGTCAGCTTAAAAGGATGAAGGCTGACGGTAAGCTTAATGTGGACGAGAGTGAGGAACAAACCCGTGGTAACCAAAGCCCTGTTGAGAAACTGTTTAAATATATTTAAGCATTTCCTAAATTTGATGAGAAGGGTGTGGAAGCCTTTTTCATCTCATTTGAAAAGGTGGCTAAACAAATGCAGTGGCCAGTGACCATATGGGTTTTGTTGATCCAAACAAAAACTTGTAGGTAGTGAGGTATTCGCATCACTATCAAAAGGAGATATATGGGGCATATCAGGAGGTAAAGAAAACTATTTTAAGTGCATATGAGCTTGTGCCAGAAGCCTACGGACAATGTTTCAGGAATGGAATCCCAGGAGGGACCCTGGTCAAACCTACATTGAGTTTGAAACGATTAAATAAAGTAATTTTGATAGGTGGATAAGGGCATTAAAAATAGAGCAAACTTAGTGACGCTCTTAGAGAGACGATTATTTTGGAGGAGTTCAGAAATTCACTTCCTGAAATACTGAGACCTCATGTGAAAGAGCTGTTAGCTGTTAAATCAGGAAGATTAACAGCTAAAATGGCTGATGATTATGAGTTGGTCCATAATTCAAAGTTTGGCTTCCAAAATCAATTTCAATCATGAGAGATAGAAATTAATTCAATTTTTTTTTTAGATTAGATTCCCGACAATGTGGAAACAGGCACTTCGGGCCAACCAGTCCACATCAACACTATGGGCAATTTACCATGGCCAATTCACCTGACCTGCACATCTTTGTGACTGTGAGAGGAAACTGGAGCACCTGGAAGAAACCCACACAGACACAGGGAGAATGTGCAAACTCCACACAGACATTTGCCCGAGGCTGGAATCGAACCTGAAACCCTGGTGCTGTGAGGCAGCAGTGCTAACCACTGAGCCACCGTGCCGCCCTAATTGGGGAAAAGAGAAATCGTTAAGTGGAAAGGGAAAGGTAGATCTCGGTAAAGATCATAAGGATAAAAAGGAAACCCTTGAAGGGGAAAGAGAGTTAAAAGGCTCAGGTGTTTTCACTGCAATAAAGTAGGCCACATGACATCACAGTGTTGGTGGGTTAGGAAAAGCTAGATGTAGGAAAACAGGATAAGCCAGTGAATTTTGTTGGAGTGGTAACAGAAAGCACAATGGAGGCTCGAAAGCTGCACCAGAATGTACAAGCTGGTCAGAGGTTGATTAAAGAGGAAGTGCCAGATCTTCTTAAACCATATACCTGCGAAGATAAAGTTTACTCGTATAGACCAGGAACAGCAGGTAAAGAGGTCACAATATTAAGAGATACAGGATCCTCTCAACCTTTGATGTTGAAAGATGAGGAAATATGTACCTCTGAAGGACTACTGCCAGAAAAGATGCTAGTAACAGGAATTCACATTGAGACAAAAAGCACTCAACTACGTAATGGGGTTAGAATGTCCAGTGAAGAGTGGAGAAGTCGTGGTAGGAGTACTGGACAAACTCTCAGCGCCAATGAGATGATGCTGCTCTTTTAACAAGACTATGTTGTCCTTGGGTTTTTTTTCAGAGCGGTCGTAAAAGACACAGGCTCCAAAAAGTCTAAGTTGAAGGGTTTTATGACCAATTTGATTGTAGCCAACAGATACTCAATCAGGCAAAAAGCTTTTAAGTTTTAAAAAAAGTACTTGTACAATGAAAGGGGAATGGCCAGTTCGCCCAGCTCGGCTTTTCTCTGGTTTGGCTTGGTCTTAGCAAACAGTAGTGTTTTGAAGCTGCCGAACCCAAAGAAGCAGATCCATGCTGCGACTCTGTTTGATTTCTCTCCTAAGACCCTGTGTTTGATTTTACCTTTTGTGCCAAGGGCTGTATATGGGGATTGTTGCAAATATTTGGAACAGCATCATTAAACTGGAATGATCTGTTGGATTTTCAGATAAGTTAAGTTATTCTGTATTCTGTTCTCTTTTTGTTTGTGTTCCATTCAGTAATCTTGTAAATAAATTTTGGTTTGGTTAAAACTAAGTGGTATGACCAACTGATTCACTCCTGGAATATCCACTTTATACTTGCTTAAAAAAATAGCAAAGTTAGGGTCTGGGCTATTTTCTTGAAATATTTTGAGGGGGTCCAGCCTGGTCCAAAAGACCAGGAAAACAATTTGTCCCTGCCAGGCATACAGCTGGTTCACAGGTAGGAATGCTGCCTACTGTGGTTGAAAAGTCAGTTGAAACTCTGGCAACTGAACTATCGCAAGACACATATTCTGGGATTTTTCCAGACTGTGTGGTAATGAGGTCACAAAGTCACAATTTGAAACCGGAGAAATCAAAGAGTACGAATAAGAAAGTTGAAGTGGAATTAGCAGAAACCCTGTTGATCAAATGGTTGAGACAAACCAGGAGCAGATAAATGACAAAGCAGACATCTTTAGCTCAGATAAATTAACTGAGTTACAGCAAAAAGATGAAAATTTAAAGCAATTGTATCAAAAGGTATACACAGAAAAAGAATCTGAATGTATCCTTGAACACTACTATTTTAAAAACAATAGTCTGAATGAGGAAATGGAGATCATCACATATTCAGGCAGATGAGAAATGGGCAGAAGTTCATCAAGTCGAAATTGCCAATGGGTTACAGAAAGGAGCTATTGCGGGTGGCGCATGAACTACCAGTAGGGGGTCATTTAGGGGTAAAGAAAAACTCAAGACAAAATACAAATTTTTACTGGCCTGAACTGCACAAGGATGTATTGAGTTTTGCTAGACATGTCGTACACATCAGGTAATTGGAAAACCACAGGCAGTAATAAAACCCGAACCTTTAATACTCATTTCTGCATTTGAGGAACCTTTTACAAGAGTCTGACTTGATTGCATAGGAGTCAAGAGTGTGGTCCTGGAAAAGCACAGCAGGTCAGGCAGCATCCGAGGAGGAAGAGAATCAACATTTTGGGCATAAGCCCTTCATCAGGAGGTGGCAATGGACAGGAATATCCAGATAATGTTCCATTACTGAATACTAAGCAGTGACTCTTATTAGAAAGTCTGGATGTGTGAATGCTGGTTGAGGACACCATTGCACCAGATGGCGATGCCTCCCCCATCATGATTCAATTGTTTTGTACAACCTACAGCATAAGATCATAACAAGAAGATACTGCAGGCCACTTACTGCTAGTAGAACAATCAGTCAACAGCTTCAGCGAAGGTGAAAGCAAATACAAATTAACAGGACAAAAGCAGCTATTCTGTGGGATCAATCCATATACTGCACATCTCAGCACATGAACATCTCCCAGTGTATCTGGTACAACGATTCCCACCATACATTATGCAAACAATTCAATGCAATGAGACACATTATAGCACCTACATGACAACTTACAGCCAAGATAGCACAGCCTTCCCCTAAAATCAAATTTCTTTTGGAATAAATAGTCTTGAAGCAATGACTTGCTGCTTCACCTTGTGGTAATAAATGAGTAGGAGACAGTGAGGTCTGCAGATGCTGGAGATCAGAGTTGAGTGTGTGTTGCTGGAAAAGCACAGCAGGACAGGCAGCATCCGAGGAGCAGGAAAATCAACATTTTGGGCCGGAGCCCTTCATCAGTAATAAATGAGTAGCCTCGTGACTGAGATTCATTTATACTCACGGTATATACCACTGATTCAGAGCCCACCCGGATGAGAACCATGGCTGCACCAAGCACATGTCCAGCGTAATATGCTTTAATTTCGAGTTCATCGTCAACCTAGAAGAAGATCACACCAAAGTACAAATGAGTATCTTCTAATCGAAATGATTCTAGTAAGCCCAGTTGCGGCGTAGAAACATGATATGCTGACAGGCAATACAGAATGGAAGGTTGGAAAATCAGTCCATACTGGAATCAGGGCCAGCAGAGTAAAAAAACCTTCTGTACGACTAATAATAAAACAAATCGTAGCTATCACAAGCCTGGAAAACATTGCCAGATTGGTGCATTATCTATGTATCTGTTCTTCTAGTCAATATCTTTAACTCTTTAAACAAAGGACTGTCAAGAGGACATTGCTTGCCTGTACAGTTTGATGCAGATGAACAGCTACAACTTTCTTCATGCAGTCTTTTATCATCTGAGAAGTAAAGAAGTTTGTTTCTCCTTTTTTATCGACTGTAATCTTCCGGTAATCTTCTAAAAGGATTGGACAAATGGCTTTTGTTGGGTGGGTCATGTATATTGGACCATCATAGCCAATCATCTCACTCATATAAGGAAGTGCTCCACAGTGGTCGAGATGGAAATGACTGACAAGAACAAATACTGTACAGTTAATGAGGACAATAACAACATCTTTTCAGACATGTTGAAAAATTTGATATTAGTAAGATTCCTGCTTTTGAGAGATCGAGGCTGAGGCATTCATCTATCACCCAAATCACCTTTTGGAGTCATCTGGTCTTTTCATTCTATTTTATAGAATAGAAAAGACTAGATGACTCCATAATCTACTTTAGTCTAAATGGATTCCACTTTTAAGAAGAAAAGAGATTCTGAATGGAATTGAAGAACTCTGTAGTTATGTTAAAATAATCCTTAATATTTTGAAAATAATAGCAAAACCAATTTTAAAGCTTTTGAACTAAAATTCATTTGTGTCAACAAAATACTACAGAAATATTGGAAATACCCAACAAATCCATCAGCAAACAAAATTCAAAATGAACTACAGCCAGAAGACAGGTCTCTTCTGTACCTCCTCAGTGCAAATGGAGCTACACGTTACAGACTATGGGAGTAATAGTTACCTGATGATGACACAGTCAAGAAATTCAGTCAGTCTTCCATTTTGAGTGATGTAAGAGAAATCAGGAAAGCGTCTCTGGAATAACAAGGAGCAGCAATAAATCAAAAATGACTGAACAGAGCTGTACAGATGAGGAAGGTTTTGGTTCATCTCCCAGTCTGTGCAGATACAGGAGCTGCAGGATAACAATCAGGATGTTTACAGTGAGAAAGGAGGCCATTGCACCCATCAAGTTGATGCTGCCATTTAAATAATTTCACTGCCTTCGTCTCTCCTCACTATCCTCTATCTTTCATTGCTTCAAAAGGTTTACCCAAGTTTCTGTTAGAAGATACAATGGGTGTCTTCCAGCTTGTGGGGAGAAAAAACAGTCCCTTTGCCAATAACTTTCAGGATAAAGACACTTCCCATGACCTTTCCGCTCATTTTCTAAATGATAACAACAGTCAAGCAATTCTGTCAGTCTTCCATTTTGAAAATTGCAGAATGGATACTGGAGAAGCTTCTCTGTTAAGAAGCGATGAATCACAAACAACTGTACAGAGCCAAGACCAAGAAAAAGAGCTGGAGAACAAAATTTGGCCCAAATTATCTTTGATTAGGGTACCTGCTTATTATCAAAATCCAATGAATACTTCTGGACGTGCAAATGTGAAAATGTCAAGAGAAGGTTCTGACTAGCTAAGATGCTCTCTAATGGCAAACATGTTAAACTTGCATTTTCAGGCTAACAGCTTGGACAAGGTGACAATAACTGTGAACTTGTACCTTAGAAGGAGTGAGAAAGCTAAAATGGAAAGATCATTTCAAAAAGAAAATGTACTATGAATGGAAATCTCACGGGATTTCACAGGCTTTGTGAAAACAGCTAGCAATTTGAAATTTCATTTCTTTTAGAGAAAGCTTTTTAAAATTAAATTCTTAAAGAGGCAATTTTTTTTCAAGTTTTATTTTCCACAAACTGAGTGCCAAGCAAGAATGCTTTTACTGGTATCAAATAATCTTGACAGAAATTTTAAGTATAAACCACAGACAGAATTTACCTGAAAAGTAAACTGCCCTAATGCTTTTTCTGTTAAAGTCAATTAGGAACTGAGCAATATCCAAACTGCATTCTGTTCAGCTAACTGATCTCAGCCAGAGCGCAATAAGTTTAACAATTGGTACACCTATCATAGGTGTGTGTACTGTCTTAAGAGCTCTCAGCTAAGGAGTCTTTCTCAGTACAACTATTATTGAAAATCCAGGTGTGGTCTGTGTATCTTTTTCCAACCATTTACTTAAAAGAAAATCACCTGCACATGAACTTCAGCTAATGGTTAGAATGTACGAGGCTTGCCTTTAGGAGCATAAACTCAAGAAATCATTCTACAGTCTGAGGTAGTTAGCCCACCAGAGGGCATCCAACAGTTGGAATCTAGCAAGAAAAGATGGTTGAGAAAGGACAGAAGAAAACTCACTGAAGGTTGTGCATATTTGTAAGAATCTGGGACAAGGAAAAGACATGATTATTGTAGTCACCAGTTTTCTTATTCAAATACTGCAATTTCTGACTTTGCTTGAGATGCAGCTATGATTCAGTTAGTTCACAACATGACAAGTACAGTTCGTTGAGCACATTACTACTACATTGAGTAGTAATGTGCTCAATTTAGTGCTAATCTTGAAACTGCACTTTTCACTTGCAGTTAGTGTTAACTACTGTGACAAATACTTAACTAACATTTCATTTGCTATACTCAGTCTAAACTGGGATATCTGATCCTAGGTAGGGAGCCAATTGTGGAAGAACACGATCTGTATGAATTTATCCTGTTTAAAAACCTAAATCTAAATTAATACCGGGGGATAAAGTCAACTCACAATGCCTCTTTATGAGTTTTTATTTAGGGGTAGGGATGTGAAATATGAGGGAGTTCTCAGGTTACTAGATGTCTGAAGTCCCAGGGAATGGAGGAATATGACAATAGGACAGGAAAGCTGAGTTCAAGGAAAAAATCAGCCACAATTTTATTGAATGATGCAAGTGGTTTGAGAGATCGTATAACTGATTCCTGTCCTATTTGGTTTATTCGTACACTATATAGACCAACCAGAACCCAACAGCAAGAATATCGAAACTATGGACCTTTCCTGGGCCACAGCAACAATCACTGCTTGTACAGTGATAACTGCAGTGGTTAATTAACCTATATCTGACTACAGTTATGGAGATGGTTCTGCCCCCACCAGTGATATGTGAAACCCAAGACTGCAGGAGGCTGGGAACACTTCAACCCCTCTACCAGAGAGTAACAACCAACAAACACTGGTCCATGTCCGTTGAGGGAAACATGGATACACAAAAATTGACAAATGAACCATGTAAACTCAGGTCATATATCACTAGCTTAGATGTCCCCTTATTTCATAGGCCTGTGGTTTCTTGTATTTTCTACCATTTAACTATTCCACATACTTACATCATCATTATATCCCATGTGCATTCCACAATCCAGCATCACGTTTTTCCCACCAATTGAGACCAGGATACAACTGCGGCCCACATCCTGGCCTGCCCCTGAAAAAGCAAGGATTGGTCATTCTGCAAACTTTCTAAGCTCTTATTAAGAATCATATCCAATAACTAGCTGAATATTTAAATTATTACCTAAAGGCGTGACTTTTATTTCCGGCATTTGCAATCAGATTTCACTGCGACTTGTGCTTCCAAGAACGCACTGATGAAATCAGCTACTCATCTTAATTCAGCAAAACAGATCTGTTAAATTTAAAGCAGACTGTATCAGCAAATAAAAACATCTCAAGCAATCTCATGGCCCAGCAGTTTGGTCTGTCCTATGTGGGAGTAAGAAATGGGAAGAAAAGTGATGGTATAATCGTGAAACAGGGATAGAGGAGTATGGAGTGTACGCTAAAGTCTAAAGGCCTGAACTTTAACTCCAAGTCACTGTGAGAATTTTACACCCATTTTTTCAACAGCTATATCCTAATACAAAATGTAATTTTCAAATAGTGAATGTAAAAATCGAAGAAATGGGAATAGGAGTAAGCTATTCATACCCTCACGCTCATCCTGCCACTCAGTAACATCATGGCTTGATCTGCCCCAATCATCAGCTCCTCTCTTGTACCAGTCCCTCAAAGCACTCAGATCCCCGATATTTCAAAACTCTATTTACCACCTCTTTAAATACTTTCAGTGGTCTAGCACAACTCTTTGGAATAGAGAATTCCAGACAGTCACCACCTTCTGGAGAAGAAATTCCTTCATTTTGTTCAATCAATCTTTAAACAGTCTTTTAACCTCAATAGCCTGGCATGCCAACTAATTCTGCACAGTTTGCACCTTAAAATATTTAAGCATTTTCAAAACGTCTATTAAATCTCTAATTAAGATTCCTTTTACAGTGAAGAAAGATCTATTTTTGAGCATATTGTCATAATACAACCTTTTATTTCTGCTGTATGATGCTTTGTGAAGCATCTTAGGATATTTTTCAGAGAGAGGTACTACATAAATATGTTTCTAATCATTCTAGCAAATCTTCACTGTACCATGGTTTGAACAAATTAACTTTATTTTTATACTCAATGTCTGAGTGCATAATGCCCTGAAACCGATCAATTTTTACAGCCTTTTGAACGTACACATACACCTACTAATGAAAGTCTTCAAGTTGTGACTGGACCAAACAATTCCAGAGACCTATACTAATAACCAGAGAATATGGACTGATAGCCAACTATGGGAGCTTGAAAAGTTTAAGTGCATGCCAAGAATAACTAAAAATCCAAAAAAGAAACTGCTGTTAGTAACATTACAAGTGACAAAGAGGCAGTCAGACCGTTTGCAAATAAAAGAAACTTTCACTACCGTGGCTTCTACTAATATTCAGACATCTTCTGCCTTTAAAACTAAATTACTCAAAAATTTGAATTCAGCAACATACATCTCATTAAAATAAGTGGGACCTTAAATAAACTTCAAAGTTATTAGTTTACAGTGAGCTTTGCTGAGCAGCAAAAATGCAGACAGTGAAAAATGGACAGGACGACAAGCCAACTGAGGCCTCCCTTGATTGGTCTGAACACAAAATCAGAATTAAAGTCTCCAGGTTCACATTTTAAACGCTGGATTTTACAAAAAAAACCCAACTCGATTTATTATCACTTTCCAGCTACACAAGGCAGACGGCGGGTTTTTAAGTAAACAAGGACCCCGCTCAATGACAGTAACTCCCGTCCTTTCCTTTTCCACCAAACACTGTCGCTACGAATTCGGGCAAATATACCACGCCAGCCCCACGCCTACCTCAGGCAGCAGCAAGGCCGAGCAGGCCCTCGTTACCAAGACACCCAACACCCTAACCCAACTGACAGGGGCAACATCCAATGGAATGCACGCTCCAGGCGGGCCGGTGCGGAGGCGGGGCTTCCGGCAGGGAGTGCCGCGCTGTGATTGGTCAAAAGCGTACCCCGCCCTTTCGCTTGAAGTTCTAAGATGGCTGATCCGGACAGGTTCAGTTTGGCTGAGGTTCTGGAGTCTTTCAAAAAGTGCCTGACTGATGAGGGAGAAATCCTGCAGGAACATTACTTAGAAGGATGGAAAGGGCTGGTAAAGTGAGTGACTTAAAAAAATCCTCTCGCTGTGTTGTCATCAGGGTTTATGGAGACTGCAGGTAGATGTGGAGAGGTTGGCAGATGGAATGTAATTGGGAAATCGTGATGTTGATTTTTGTTTGGTAGGAAGAATAATGAGGACTATCTTAAGTAGAGCACAATTGTAGAATTCTGACGTTGGTGTTCTGAATCACAAAAGACACACATCCCCTCTGCGTGAAAAGATTGCTCCTTAGATTCCTTTTAAATCTTACCCCTCTCACCATAAATGTGTCCCTCTAGTTTTAGGCTCCCACCCCAGGCAAAAGGTCTTGTCTATCCATGCTCCTCATGATTTTATAAACTTTCTATAATGTCTTTCCTCAGCCTCCAGTGCTTTGGAAAAAAATACCCCAGTCTATTCAGACTCTCTCTACAGCTGTAACCCAGGCAACGTTCCTGTAAATCTTTTCTGAACCCTTTCAAATTTCACAACATCCTATAGTGGCCTAACCAATGTCCTGTACAGCTGCAACATGACCTCCCAACTCCTATACTCCATGCATTGCCCAATAAAGGATTCCTGAAGAAGGGCTTAAGCCCGAAACGTCGATTCTCCTGTTCCTGGATGCTGCCTGACCTGCTGTGCTTTTCCAGCAACACATTTTCAGCTCTGATCTCCAGCATCTGCAGACCTCACTTTCTCCCCAGTAAAGGAAAGCTCAACTTTCCTTTAGTGCTGCATTCACTATCCTATCCACCTTTGACGCCATTTTCAAGGAACTATGAACTTTCACTCCAAGGCCTCTTTGACAATAGACAAGAGGTGCAGGAATAGGCCATTCTGCCCTTTGAGCCTGCACCACCATTCAATATGATCATGGCTGATCATCCTTAATCAGTATCCTGTTCCTGCCTTATCTCCAGAACCCTTGATTCTACTATCCTTGAGAGCTCTATCCAACTCTTTCTTAAATGAATCCAGAGACTGGGCCTACACTGCCCACTGGGGCAGAGCATTCCACACAGCCACCATTCTCTGGGTGAAGAAGTTTCTCCTCATCTCTGTCCTAAATGGTCTATCCCGTATTTTTAAGCTGTGTCCTCTGGTTTGGCACTCACCCATCAGCGGAAACATGTTTCCTGCCTCCAGAGTGTCCAATCCTTTAATAATCTTGTATGTCTCAATCAGATCGCCTCTCAGTCTTCTAAACTCAAGGGTATACAAGCCCAGTCGCTCCAGTCTTTCAGCGTAAGGTAGTCCCGTCTTTCCAGGAATTGACCTCGTGAACCTATGCTGCACTCTCTCAATAGCCAGAATGTCTTTCCTCAAATTTGGAGACCAGAACTGCACACAGTACTCCAGGTGTGGTCTCACCAGGGCCCTGTACAGCTGCAGAAGAACCTCTTTGCTTCTATACTCAATCCCTCTTGTTATGAAGGCCAACATGCTATTAGCTGCCTTCACTACCTGCTGTACCTGCATTTGTTCAACAACACTCTCCAGACCTGACCATTAAGCATATAAGTCCTACCCTGATTTGCCTTTGCAAAATGCAGCATCTCACATTCATCGAAATTAAGCTCTATCTGCCACTCTTCGGCCTATTTGCCCATCTAATCAAGATCCCATTGTACCCTGAGGTAACCTCTTTTGATGTCCACTATACTACTAATTTTGGTGCCATCTGCAAGCTTGCAATGTTTTCAATGTTTGCATCCAAATTTGTTTATACAAATGATGAAAAGCATTGCACCGAGCATCAATCCCTATGGCACACTGCTGGTCAGAGGCCTCCAGTCTTTAAAACAGCCCTCCTCCATCACCCTCTGTCATCTACATTTGAGCCAGTTCTGTATCCATATAACTAGTTATTCTATTGTGATCTAACCTTGCTGACCAGTCTACCATGAGGAATCTTGTCGAATGTCATACTGAATTCTACATAGATCATGTCCACTACTCTGCCCACTTCAATCCTCTTTGTTACTTCTCAAAAAACTCAATTCATGAATCATCATTTCCCATGCTCAAAGCCATGTTGACTAAGCCTAATCAGGCCCTGTCTTTCCAAATATATGCAAATCCTTCCCTCAGGATTCCCTCCAACACCTTGTCATCACCAATGTCTGACTTCCTAGAGGAATAGAAGTAAGGATGTTATGCTGCAGTTATATAACTCATTGATGAGATTGCATATTGTGGATGTTTGTGGGATGGGGATGGTTCAGAGGAGGCTTAGAATCAGAAAAGCGCTACAGTGCAAATAGAGGCCACTGAAGCTGGAGGTAAGCTCTGATTCCAGGCACTGTGAAGCAGCAATGCTAACTACTTTGCTACCCCAACATACAATTGCTTACTGGATTGATACCTGAAATGAGTGAATTGTCTTCTGAAGAATGGTTGGAGAGACTGGCCTTGTGAAGGGGAACTTGTTTGAAATACATGGATCCCTTTTTATCTGGCCCAGAGGAAGGCATCATAAGCCTATAGTTTCAGGTTTAAGTCCCACCTGTCCCAGAGGTATGTCGTAACATGTCCGAACAGGTTGATTAAAGTATAAATAAGATCTTGACTGGATGGATGTGTGAAGGATGCTTCCTCTCTGAAGTGAGCCTAGAACTAGGTTTTATTAATTAAAAACCACAGTGAAGCACTGTTTTAAAACTAGGAGTTGGTTTTTCTCTGAGGGTTGTGTAACCTTGGAACTCCTTGACTTCGAAGGATGATGACAAGGTCATTGTATATTTTTAGGGTGGATATAGTTTGTTTTTGTTAGGCAAGTGAATCAAAGGTTATTGGAGTAGATGTGAATGTGGAAATCTAAACACTAACAGATCAACCATGATGTTATTGACTGCTGAAACAAAATAGAGGGGCTGAAGAGCCTACTTGTGCTCCTCATTTGTATTTTAGTATCATCAATTTCACTTAGTGTGAGGGCCCAAGCACACATCTGATTTCATAAAATTAACAAGACAAACAGATGGGGAGAATGAGTGTATTATTTCTCAGTATGATAATGTTGTATGGAAATGATCCAGTTATTGCAAATTTGACAAATACAGTTGATTAAAGCTATTCATTACATAGTTTTAAAGTTTAAGGATTGTGTATGTGAAATCATTATTTCCCAACCTACTAAGAAGCAAAATTATTGGTAATATCTAGAATTGTAGAGGGCCTCTTGCATCAGGAAAGAATAGTTTAAGATTTTGGGATGTTACCCTCCCCAAAACATTGGCCTGGATTTCGTGCTGAATGACAAAGCAAGGATATTTACTGGTGACCTCGAAGAAAGTTGTCCACAAAGATGTAGCAATCTCTGTGGCAATGTGTTTCCTCTTTGCTAACGGCAGTTGTTTCTGGCATCAAGTCAAAGTAAATCTTGGTTTGCAGCAACAATATATATAAGCAGGATACAGAAACAATTGCCTGAAGTATTCACTAATTGCAAACAAAATCACTAAAAGCTCTTAATCTTTTGTTGTAAAATACATGATTACAACTAGATTTAAATATGTTTATTTTAAATGTGTAGAAATTTACGTTTTACAAATATAAGTACATCTTGGTCAACAAAGTGTCACTTTTTGAAGGGTTTTTAAATAATGAGAGAGAATAAAAATTCTTGTCACTTCATTGATTTTTTTCAGTGGCTAAAATTTTGTGAGTGGATACTCAGCAATGTACACTCTTTTGGGGGGGGGGGGGGTGAAGGAGAGGAACATGCATCACTGAGAGCAACTTTAGTGTTTCTAAATGAATTTGTGCATGTCCAGACTCCTGAAGTTGCTGTCAGTTTAGTGAAGTAAAGGCAGCACTTGCTGTTGGTTAAACTGGTATGACCATGGTAATATCGGAGCAATAACTTCTAATCCACTTAAGTTTTCTTAGAATTCACGTTTTATATTTAATTCTATTCAGAAATGCCCTAATGCATCCTTTTGTAAGCAGAATCGTGAGTCCCGCATGGTATGTTGCCTGACCAGTGCCAGGGTGCAGGACATCTCTGACCAGCTTGAAAGGATACTGGAGCAGGAAGGCAAGGATCCAGTTGTTGTGGTCCACATTGGGACAAATAACATAGGCAAGCCTAGGAAAGAGGACCTGTTTGAGGATTATCAAGTACTAGGGATGAAATTAAGCAACAGGTCCTCAAGGGTTATAATCTCCAGATTACTACCTAAGCTACATGCAAATTGGTTTAGGGATAAGAAAATTAGAAGTAAACATGTGGCTAAAGGAGTGGTGTGGGAAAGAGGGGTTCCATTTCATGGGGCATTGGGATTAGTTTTGGAACAGGAGGATCTGTACTGATGGGATGGTCTCCACCTGAACTGATCTGGAACCAGTGTTCTAGTGATAAGGATAAGTAGGGTGGTCACTAGACTTAAACGAGTGAATCGGAAGGGGAAGGGAAGGGGAAAATGACAGGAATTATAATGGTAAATATAAAGGAAAGCAGCAGTTTAGCATGTGTGCAGGAGGGTTTAACTACATGGCAGACTATAAAAGAAGTAAAAAGGAAGGATAACTCAGGAGATTATGTACAAAAACTAGCATAAGGACAGCGTGGATGAATTAACGGCACAAGTCATTGCGAATGAATGAGATTTAGTAGCTGTTGCAGAGACATGGTTGCAGGGTGGTCACAATTGGGAGTTAAGTATCCAGGTATATCAGATTATTTGAAAGGACGGGCAGGGAGGTGGTGTAGCTCTGATATTTATGGACAACATCAAGGCGATGGTGAGAGATGATATAAGTGCTGTGGAGAATATGGTTGAATCCATTTGGGTGGAAATTACAAATTCTAGGAAGAGCAAGTTACTGATAGGTGTAGTCTATAAAAATATCGCCAAACAATATCACATTGGGGAAGGCAATAAAGAAATAACTAATGCCTGTAAAGACGGTACGGCAAATATTAGGGGGATTTTACACTACATGTCGATTAGTCAAACCAAGTTGGTCAGGTTAGCCTTGAATGTATCCATAATAATTTTCTTTAACAGTATGTAATGGAACTGATGAGAGAGTAAGCAATCTGGGATCTGGTCCTGTGTAAAAATGAAACAGAAATAATGAATAATGTCATAGTTGGTGATCCTCTCAGAAGGAGCGATCGCAATATGGTTGAATTTAGAATACAAATGGAAAGTGTGAATATAAAATCCAATACCAGAATCCTGTGCTTAAACAAGGGAGACTACAATAGGATGAAGGAGGAGTCGACTGAAGTAAACTGAAAGCAAAGACTTTATGGTGGGACAGTGGAGGACTTTCAAAGCAATTATTCAAAGTGCTCAGCAAAAGTATATATCAGTGAAAAAGGACTGAGAAAAGGGGTAATCTGCCATGGGTGCCTAAGGGATTAAGGGAAGCTATCAAATTGAAAGAGCAGGCATACAAAGTG
The DNA here is from genome assembly GCF_004010195.1 of Chiloscyllium plagiosum. Taxonomy (NCBI): domain Eukaryota; kingdom Metazoa; phylum Chordata; class Chondrichthyes; order Orectolobiformes; family Hemiscylliidae; genus Chiloscyllium; species Chiloscyllium plagiosum. The sequence continues at coordinate 22,041,938 of NC_057743.1, read as the reverse complement.
GCCAAGATCAGCAGGAAACTAGAAAATTGGGAAAGCTTTAAAGGTCAACAGAAAGCCACAAAGAGCTATAAAGAAAAGTAAGATGGATTGAGAAGAAAAACGAGCTCAGAATATAAAGCCAGATAGTAAAAGTTTCTATAAATATGTGAAACAAGAGTGGCTAGAGTAAACATTCATTCTTTAGAGGATGAGAAGGGGAATTTAGTAAGGGGAAATGAGGAAATGGACGAGGCATTTTGTCAGTCTTCACAGTGGAGGGTACGAATAACATGGCAGTAATTGACAAAGCGACAAAAGTAGGTGAGGACCTGGAAACAATTATTATCACGAAAGAGGTAGTGTGGGGCAAGCTAAGTGTAGACAAGTTTCTTGGCCCTGATGGAATGCATCCCACGTTGCTAAAAGAGATGGCGGGAGAAATAGCAAATGTGATGCTGCTGTTTAAAAAGGGAGATAGACAAAATATGGGGAATTATACACCAGTTAGTTTAACTTCTGTAGTGGGGAAGATGCTTGAGTGTATTATCAAGGATGAAATAGCATGGCATCCAGATAGAAATTGTCCCGTTGGGCAGATGCAGCATGGGTTTATGAATGGCCGGTCAGGCTTAACTTTTTTTTTGAATTCTATAAAGACATTACGAAGACGGTGGACAACAGAGACTCAGTAAATTTGGTATATCTAGATTTCAAAAAGGCATTTGACAAGGTGCTGCATAATATAAAGATGCAAGGTGTTATGGGCAATGTATAAGTATGGTAGAGGATTGGTTAACCAACAGGAACAATAGTGGGAATAAATGAGTACTATTCTGGTTAGTGATTAGCGACCAATGGTGTGCATCAGGGATCAGTGTTGGGACCACAATTATTCACAATTTACATAGATGATTTGGAGTGGAGGACCACGTGTAGTCTGTTAAAGTTTGTGGATGACATTAAGGTGAGTGGTAGAGCAAAGTGTGCAGAGGACTGTGAAACTTTGCAACGGGATTTAGGTAGTTTAATTGGGTGGGCAAAGATCTGGCAGATGGAGCACAATGTTGATAAATGTGAAGTCATCCATTTTGGCAGGAATAACAGTAATAAGAATTATTACTTGAATGGTAAGACATTGCAGCATGGTGTTGTGCAGAGGGACCTGGGTGTCCTTGTGCATGAATCACAGAATATTGGTCTGCAGGTGCAACAAGTAATTAAGAAGGCAAATGGAATTTTGTCCTTCATAACTAAAGAGTTGAGTTTAAAAGTAGAGAGGTTATGTTGCAGATGTATAGGGTGCTGGTGAGCCATGATCTTATTGAATGGTGGAGCAGGCACGAAGGGCCAGATGGCCTGCTCCTAGTTGTTAATTAAAGCCTTATTTCAAAGGATTAACATAAGGGAAGTTTAGTTTTCAGTGAGTTTGGAAGTTGTAATGTTTAATGAGCAGAACTGCTAAGGTTCTTGAATACCAGTATATGTTTCACTGACATTGTACATCAACAGACATTGGTAAAGTTTTCCATTTCTCCACAATGATGGTGTAGATGTTCAAGTAGGTGCTTTTCTAGCACACAACTTACAAATCTTTAACCCAAATTTTGTGTTCTATAAATAGATCTACTTCATCACTATAGACCGGTGAGCCTGACATCGGTAGTGGGCAGGTTGTTGGAGGGAATCCTGAAGGACAGGATTTTCATGTATTTGGAGAGGCATGGACTGATTAGGGATAGTCAGCATGGGTTTGTGTGTGGGAAATCATGTCTCTTAAATTTGAGTTTTTTTTCTTATTTCTTAAGAAAATTGAGGGCAGAGCTGTCGACGTGATCTATATGGACTTCAGTAAGGTGCTCGACAAGGTTCCTCATGGGAGACTGATTAACAAGGTTAGATCTCATGGAATACAGGGAGAACTAGCCATTTGGATACAGAACTGGCTCGAAGGTAAAAGGCAGAGGGTGGTGGTGGAGGGTTGTTTTTCAGACTGGAGGCCTGTAACCAGTGGAGTGCCACAAGGATCGGTGCTGGGTCCTCTGCTTTTTGTCATTTACATAAATGATTTGGATGCAAGCATAAGAGGTACAGTTAGTAAGTTTGCAGATGACACCAAAATTGGAAGTGTAGTGGATAGCGAAGAGGGTTACCTCTGATTACAACAGGATCTCGATCAGATGGGCCAATGGGCTGAGAAGTGGCAGATGGAGTTGAATTCAGCTAAATGCGAGGTGCTGCATTTTGGTAAAGCAAATCTTAGCAGGACTTATACACTTAATGGTAAGGTCCTAGGGAGTGTTGCTGAACAGGCGAACCTTGGAGTGCAGGTTCATAGCTCCTTGAAAGTGGAGTCGCAGGTAGACAGGATAGTGAAGAAGGTGTTTGGTATGCTTTCCTTTATTGGTCAGAGTATTGAGTACAGGAGTTGGGAGGTCATGTTGTGGCTATACAGGACATTGGTTAGGCCAATGTTGGAATATTGCGTGCAATTCTGGTCTCCTTCATATCAGAAAGATGTTGTGAAACTTGTAAGAGTTCAGAAAAGATTTACAAGGATGTTGCCAGGATTGGAGGATTTGAGCTATAGAGAGAGGCTGAACAGGCTGGGGCTGTTTTCCCTGGAGCGTCGGAGGCTGAGGGGTGACCTTACAGAAGTTTACAAAATTATGAGGGGCATGGAGGGGGGTAAATGGGTAAAGTAATTTCCCTGGGTTTGGGGAATCCAGAACTAGAGGGCATAGGTTTGGGGTGAGAAGGGAAAGATATGAGACCTAAGGGGAACTTTTTCACGCAGAGGGTGGTACGTGTATGGAATGAGCTGCCAGAGGAAGTGGTGGAGGCTGTTACAATTGCAACATTTGAGGTGTTTGGATGGATATATGAATAGGAAGGGTTTGAAGGGATATGGGCTGGGTGCTGGCAAGTGGGACTAGATTGGGTTGGGATATCTGGTCGGCATGGACAGGTTGGACCGAAGGGTCTGTTTCCATGCTGTATGTCTCTGACTCTAGTGGACAGCAAAGAAGGTTACCTCGGAGTACAACAGGATCATGATCAGATGGGCCAATGGGTTGAGGAGTGGCAGAAGGAGTTTAATTTAGATAAATGTGAGATGCTGCATTTTGGAAAAGCAAATCAGAGCAGGACTTGAATGCTTAATGGTAAGGTCCTCTGGAGTGTTTCTGAACAAAGAGACCTTTGAGTGGAGGTTCATAGCTATTTGAAAATGGAGTGGCAGGTACATAGGATAGTGAAGGTGGCGTTTGGTATGGTTTCCTTTTATTGGTCAGAGCATTGAGTATAGGAGTTGGGAGGTCATGTTGCAGCTGTACAGGACATTAGTTAGGCCACTTTTGGGATATTGCATGCAATTCTGGTCTCCTTCCTATTGGAAGGATGTTGTGAAACTTGAAAGGGTTCAGAAAGGATTTACAAGGATATTGCCAGGGTTGGAGGATTTGAGGTATAGGGAGAGGCTGAATAGGGTAGGGCTGTTTTCCCTGGAGCATCAGAGGCTGAGGAATGACCTTTATAGAGGTTTATAAAATGATGGGTATGGATAAGATAAATAGACAAGATCTTTTCCCTGGGGTGGTGGAGTCCAGAACTAGAGGGCATAGGCTCAGAGTGAGAGGGGAAAGATATAAAAGGGACCTAAGCGGCAATGTTTTCAGAGGGTGGTGGGTATATGGAATGAGCTGCCAGAAGAAGTGGTGGAGGTTGGTACAATTACAGCATTATAAGGGCATCTGGATGGGTATATGAATAAGGTTTTACATGGCAATGGGCCAAGTGCTGGCAATTGGGACTAGATTAGGTTAGGATATCTGGTTGACATGGACAATTTGGACTGACGGTCTGTTTCTGTGCTGTATGTCTGACTCTTTTTTAATTATTAAAGCAAAATACCGCAGATGCTGAAAATCTGAAATAAAAAATCATTCCAAAAACACACTCCAGATCTGGCAGCATCTGTGAAGAGATGAACAGAGTTATCATTGAGTCTGATATGGCTCTTCAGATGAAGACTCTTTAAGATTAGCACAATATGAGGTATGTTATTAGTAGTTCACAACAACCAGAACATTAGATTCGACTTGAATTCAGTTAATGGCTGGATTTGACTGAGGGATATGCATGTGTGATGTGTGCATATTTGAATTCCACCTGAAAAATGTTTCATTGGGAAATACCAAAGAGTAGCATTGGCATCAGTGTCTTTATAACCTGATGCATGCAAACTCCCGGAGATGGGAGAGATACTAAATGAATATTGTCAATTTTTACTGTGGAGAAAGAAATAGATTCTAGAGAATGCAGAGAAATAAACTTTGGTGTTTTAAATACAGTTTACATTACAGAAGAGGAAGTTCAGGAGATCTTAGAACATTTAAAGGTAGATGAAACTCCAGGACCTGATCTAATGTTTTTTAATGAATATTTTTCGACAGTATTCACTCTAGAAAACGACAATGTTGTAGAGGAGAATACGGAGATACAGGCTACTAGACTTGGTGGGATTGAGGTTCACAAGGAAGAGGTATTAGAAATTCTGAAGATTCCTGAAGAAGGGCTTATGCCCGAACGTCTATTCGCCTGCTCCTTTGATGCTGCCTGACCTGCTGCGCTTTTCCAGCAACACATTTTTCAGTATTAGAAATCCTGCAGAGTGTGAAAATAGATAAGTCCCCTGGGCCAGATGGGATTTATCCTAGGATCCTCTGCGAAGCCAGGGTGGAGATTGCCAAGCCTTTGACATTGATCTTTAAATCGTCATTGTCTGCAGGAATAGTGCCAGAAGACTGGAGGACAGCAAATCTTGTTCCCTTGTTCAAGAATGGGAGTAGAGACAACCCTGGTAATTATAGACCTGTGAGCCTTACTTCAGTTGTTGGTGAAGTGTTGGAAAAGGTTATAAGAGATAGGATGTATAATCATCTAGAAAAGAATAATTTGATTAGGGATAGTCAGCACAGTTTTGTGAAGGTAGGTTGTGCCTCACAAACCGTATTGAGTTATTTGAGAAGGTTACCAAACAGGTAGATGAGAGTAAACTGGTTGATGTGGTGTATATGGATTTCAGCAAGACGTTCGATAAGGTTCCCCACAGTAGGCTATTGTTCAAAATGCGGAGGAATGGGATTGTGGGAGATATAGCAGTTTGGATCAGTAATTGGCTTGCTGAAAGAAGACAGTGGGTGGTCGTTGGGAAATGTTCATCCTGGAGTCCAGTTACTAGTGATGTACCGCAAGGGTCAGTGTTGGGTCCACTGCTGTTCGTCATTTTTATAAATGACCTGGATGAGTGTGTAGAAGGGTGGGTTAGTAAATTCGCAGATGATACGAAGGTTGGCGGAGTTGTGGATAGTGACGAAGGATATTGTAGGTTACAGAGAGACATAGATAAGCTGCAGAGCTGGGCTGAGAGGTGGCAAATGGAGTTTAATGTGGACAAGTGTGAGGTGAATTGCTTTGGTCAGAGTAATTGGAATGCAAAGTACTGGGCTAATGGTAGGATTCTTGGTAGTGTAGATGAGCAGAGAGATCTGTGTCCAGGTACACAGATCCTTGAAAGTTGCCACCCAGGTCGACAGGATTGTTAAGAAGGCATACAGTGTTTTAGCTTTTATTAATAGAGGGATCGAGTTCCGGAACCATGAGGTTATGCTACAGCTGTACAAAACTCTGGTGCGGCCGCACTTGGAGTATTGTGTACAGTTCTGGTCACCACATTATAAGAAGGATGTGGAAGCTTTGGAAAGTGTGCAGGGGAGATTTACTAGGATGTTGCCAGGTATGGAGGGGAGGTCTTATGAGGAAAGGCTGAGGGACTTGAGGCTGTTTTTGTTGGAGAGAAGGAGGTTGAGAGGTGACTTAATAGAGACACATAAGATAATCAGAGGGTTAGATAGGGTGGACAGGGACTGCCTTTTTCAAAGTATGGTGATGGTGAGCACGAGAGGGCAGAGCTTTAAATTGTGGGTGATAGATATAGGACAGATGTCAGAGGTAATTTCTTTACTCAGAGTAGTAAGGTTATGGAATGCTTTGCCTGCAACGGTAGTAGATTCACCAACTTTAAGTGCATTTAAGTCGTCATTGGACAAACATATGGAAGTACATAGAATAGTGTAGGTTAGATGGGCGTCAGGTTGGTATGACTGGTCAGTGCAACATCGAGGGCCTGTACTGCGCTGTAATGTTCTATGTTAATGTATCCCAGAATATTGTGACAAGAAAGGGAAGATATTGAGACCCCTTGCAGAAATGTTTGCATTATCTATAATTATGGGTAAGGTGCTTGATGACTGGAGAGGGTGACTAATGTACTTTTGTTTAAGAAAGGTTGTAAGGAGAAATTTGGAAACTATAGACTTGTGTGACTTTGGTTGTGGGTAATTTGTTAGAGGTGATTAGAAAAGATAGGATTTATGAACATTGAGAGGCAAAAATTGATATGGGATAGTCAGTATTGTTTTTGAAGTGGGTACCAAAAGATTGATAGCAGAGCAGTAGACATTGGTTATTTGGATTTTAGTAAAGCCTTTGACAAGATTCTGAATGGTAGACTAATTAGTAAAGTTGGATTCCATGGGATTCAGGGTGAGCTTGCCAATTGGATATAAGATTGGCTTAACTGCAGGAGAGGGGGATGGTGGAGGGTGTGTTTCAAATTGGAGGCCTGTCACCAGAGTTGTTCCACAGGGGTTGGTTCTGGGTTCTTTTATTCTTTTTGTCATTTTATATAAATGATTTAGATGAGAACACAGAAAGCATGGTTAAGGTGAGTTTGTGGACAAGGCCAACATTGGTGGCATAGTTGACAGTGTAGAAGATTTTCTACGATTACAAAGGGATCTTAACCAAATGGGTCAATGAATAGAAAAAATTCAGATGGAGTTCAATCTGGATAGATGCAAGGTATTCCATTTTGGTACAACAAAATAATTATATATTAATGGTAGGGTCTTGGGCAGTATTGTAGGACAGAGGGACCTCTGGGTGCAGGTACATTATTCTTTTGAAGTTTGCATCACCCATAGACAGGGTGGTTAAAAAGGTATTTGGCATATTTGCTTTCATTGTTTAGTTCTTTGGGTGTCGGAGTTGGGAAGTGACGTTGAGCTTGTACAGACACTGGTGATGCCTCTTCTGGAATATTGTCTAGTTTTAGTCACCCAGTTATAGGAAGAATATTACTAAGCTCGAGAGGGTTCAGGAGATATTTACCAGTATGTTGGTGGGTATGGAAGGTTTGAGTTATAAAGAGAGGCTGGATGGGCTGGGACTTTTTTCACTGGAGTGTCAGAAGTTGAGAAGTAATCTGATAGAAGTTTACAAAATAATGAGGGATATAGGTAGTTACTGGCAGTTGCCTTCCCCCTAGGATGGGGATTTCTAGACTGAGGCACACTTTAAGGTGAGAGGAGAAAGTTTTAAAAAGTCATGAGAGGCCTTTTTGTTTTACACAGAGGGTGGTTTGTGTGTGGAATGAACGTCCTGAGGAAGTGGTGGATGCGAGCACAATTTAGAACATTTAAAAGACATTTGGTCAAATACATGGACATGAAAGGATTAGAGAAAGATGAGCCAGGAGCAGGTAGGTGGGACTGGTGGGATTATGTTCGGCATGGACTGGTTGGACCAAAGGATCTGTTTCTGTGCTCTGACGTGATTAAAAGTTCCTTGCCAACCTTCTGAGAGTTCCTCTCCTGAAGGTATTAATTCTTTGCTTGGGTACATTTGGTGTACAGCAGTGTTCAGTATATCCCCTGCATATCTGACACTCAGCTGAGTCATGAGGATTCATGTGAGCAGACTGCTTAATATTGGTAGCAACATTGTTGAGGCCAATCCCATTCTGTTGGGTGCTTCTAGCAAAGGTGTAATAGGTAGCGATCATTCCCTCTCTAATCAGCAAAGTACAACATCTATCATTCCCAGATCAGTGGAAAATCAAGGGTTGAACTGGAGACCTTTCAGCTGCATCTTGCAAGATAAACTCCCAAAAAAGTAGATACAATTTGATTTCTAGAAGTAGTAACCCACTTTACAATGGAGTATTTATTATTTTTGAAGAATATTGCTTCTAAATTTTTATTAGATCAGTAGTTTACTTAACATTTTATCTTGATGTTTGTTATAAATGCTAAGATATTTTTGTTTATTACACTTCAGATTTATGAGCAGTCTGGGATCAGCATTTTCCTTTATTTCAAATGATGCTGTCACCAAAATCCAAATTCTGGAAGACTACAGAAGTGGTGTGAATGGCCAAAAGTATTTGACCATTCAGTCGATGGTAAAGTACGAGGTTGATAACAAGCTCGTGGATCTGACAAAGCAGGGTGACCACTGGGACTCTGGCTGCCGTACACTACTGCGGCTCCATCGTGCCCTCAGGTGGCTGCAGCTCTTTCTGGAGAAACTGCGGGTAGCTTCTGACAATAGCAAAACGTCTGTCCTTTGTACAGAGGCCTACCAGGATGTCCTGGCCAAATATCATCCCTGGATAATACGCAAAGCTGCAACTGTGGCCTTTTATATGCTGCCAAGCCGAGCAAACTTCTTTGAGGTTATGAATATGGGCCCAACAGAAAAGGTGGTGGCTATACTGGGAGAAGCACTGCCGGTCGTTGCAAAAACTTACGAAATCACAGAAGACCTGTATAGTCAACATGGCTTGCTTGATCTTCCGTAATCCTGCACTTTGCACAAAAGACCCACTTGTTCTACAACGTTGTGTATTTTAATGGTGATATTTGCAAATGCTGACTTCAGTAATCAAAGATGATAAAAATTACTTTAATATTAATTAACCTGATGAGTTGTTGGATATAGTGAGTCAGCACTCCCTTCACTGTCTATAAATTGCATCTCCCCCCCACTATTTTCTGTACCTCTCTAAATGTGTTGACTGTTATGATTGAGGGTCTGAACAGCCTAAACCTTGTCCAAGTGTCCATTCTTCATGTCTGAATGTGGGCAGAGTGTCTATTTCACTGTGGTATGTATTATAGTTGGCCTGAATCTATTGTCAGTGATTTGAACACATTTGTATTTTCCAGTATGGTGTCACTGGACAGTGAGCAGGAATGCAAGTTGTGACTGACATTGTTTATTCCTGTTAATCTTATCAAAGGGCAGCAAGATGGTGAGCCTAAATATAGGGTCCTGGCCAGAGGTAGCTCGCCCAGTCCAAGGCAAGGGTTGGGCTCCACCTTGTCCAAAAACCCGTGACACAACTCTACTTGTATATGAGAAAATTGACCAAGAATGAGTCACCTCTTATGTTTCTTTTTACTTTCTATCAATCAGCAGATTTGAAAGGCTTCCTTTCCACTTTCCAGTTATGTTTAGTTTCTTATCTTTTGAGCAAATGAGATCCAACTACAATACACATGAAGATCCAAAATGTTCTCCTTGCAGGAGGTGTCTGATTTTGTGAATGTCTGTATTGTGTTTTTCAGATCCTCTGTCCTCTGTCAGCTCTGTTCGGATTTGCGTTTTTGTTAATCTCATTCTAATGTGTGAATAAATTACACTGAGTAAAAGCTATTGCAAGCGCAAGCAGCAAAACCATCAGATTACTAACAGTGGAAGAGACTCATCCTGGTATTAATTATGCAAGAAATCAGATTGAACTCAGATTTTTTTTAAGTCTTAGTGGAAACAGACAGTAGTTTACATTTTTGCACTTTTAAATTTTGGTATATTTTTTAACTGTATAATTTGCAAGTTAGAAAATGAAAAGGGAATATATGTTAGTGCAAGAACAGTTTGAAGGCTTTCAATGTTCTGGCCAAAGATGTACTGTCACTTGCTGTTTTCCTTATTGTCTTGGATCATGTGTTGGGTTGACAAAGCAGCATTCCATCCTGACCCCAGACATTCTCAGGCAGAAATCCATGGTTCACAATCACTACGCTTTTCCTTGTCTTTATGGTCATTCGGATCAATTTGAATGTGTCAACTAAGGACAGCAAACATTTGGATTGAACAAAGGACTGTTGTGGTATATGGTTACGGGCAGTGCACGTAATCAGCTGTGCATTGGGGGAATGAGTAATCTTTGTGTATACCCATATAGAACATGAGTTCACTATTACACTTTAACAGCACCAGGCTATGACAAGGCTAGGGAAATGGAAATATATCAATTCTACAGATGCTGGAAACTGACAGTATGGAATTTGAGCAAATGCAAGATAAGATCCACTATGATGCACCTTGTGGTCCCCAAAGCTGCTATTTGTTGTCAAGACTGATATATGAACACTTGATGCTGTGCTAATTTACCCCAGAAGAGCCAATGCCTAAAGGACACTAGAGAAAATAAATAGAAAAACATAAGTGTTATTTCACAATTATGATGGGCTTTAATTCCATGACAAGTACCAGAAGGTAATCTTGATGATTACATGCACTGAGATCAATATTGTTATTTTTATTTTCCCTAATTGTATTTGAATATTAGCTTTAATCAGCATTAATCTTTGATAAAGAAAAATCACCTTTTGATTTTTTGTTTTTGGCTACCATATGTGAATGGATTTTACCTGCGTTTGGAAGATTTTTATTTTGTTAATCCAGTTATGAATTTATCTAAATTTCACACACTAATGTGAATTTTGGACTTGAAACTATCCATCTTCCTCTTGAATATTGTGAGAAATTTTTCATGTTGAATCTGTAATCTAAAGTGATTTGATTTGATATAAATTGAATCTTTGGAATTTGTCATTATGTTCAATGTATAAGAGGATTAAATTGTGCACAATTTTGATTTGTCATTGATGTACAAACTGTTAGGATACGTTTAAGCTTTGAGATGCGGGAACACTAATAAGCAAACTGAATTTCTCAGTAGCCTAACAGTGTTACCCTATCATTTGCTTTGGGTGGCTAGATGTCTCAACATGGGCACTTCTAGACTAAAGCACAACCAAAATGTTGCTCCTGCCCTTGCAGGCAGAACTCTGAAAAATGATTTGGCAGTTACCTTTTAGTGGGCTTTTTGTTTTTGTTCTTGTTGCTGTAGGCTCCAGTCAAAAATCTATTTAGGGGTCATAAGAACATAAGAACTAGGAGCCAGAGTAGACCATCTGGCCCTTCGAGTCTGCTCCACCATTCAATAAGATCATGGCTTATCTTTTCGTGGATTCAGATCCACTTACTTACACTCTCACTGTATCCCTTAATTCCTGTATTGTTTAAAAAAAAATCTAACTTTAAAAACGTTTACTGAAGTAGTGTCAACTACTTCACTGGGCAAGGAATTCCATAGATTTACAACCCTCTGGGTGAATATGCTCCTCCTCGATTCCTCCTAAATCTGCTCTCTCTAATCTTGAGGCATTTAGGATCTGCTTGCCCTGCTGGGCAACAGGCCCTTTTTAACAAGGTAATAATTCAAATGCCCAGTGTTGTACGGGTAAAACTGCTGTCCTTGTATTGATTAACACCAGGTGAAGGCAGGAAAATAGACACTTAGGTGATTTAATAGGAAAAATGTATGATGGTACTGGATTCTGACAGATAGCTAAAGTTATCAGAGAAGAGCGAAATGTCAACAACACCCCAGTTAAAAGTCATGATTAGTGTACAATCTCTAAAATTACTTGTAACTTTGTGAAGGCTCGACAGTTTCTACATATAAATTTTGCACCTATCTCATGTAATTTCACATACCACCAGTAGGTGGTGCAATTTGCTTGACAAACTCCCTGGTAAAACACACAAATTTCATTCGTATTCATTCTTCGTTGGTATTTTTATATGCATGAGGAAAGTATCCAATTTGATTGTTCGTAGTACAACAGTAATTTAGAGATAATAAAGAGAGAAACATCTTGTAGAAAGAATTTTCTGCTCTGTTTCATTCAAAATCAGTTCCACACCAGGAAACAAAATTTAAACTTTGGAGACGTACTATGATTTCAGCTTCTCTAATTATTTAGTGAGCAAATGAATTATACGGATATGGAAATCCCTCGATCAGTTCACTAATCAGTTCTGCATATTGGACAGGTAAACTTTTTTGTTCTGACACTTTAAAATGGTGTATACTCTTGCGGTGAGCAGTTTGTTTTGCTGACATGAGTGCCTTACAAAAGGGAAATGCTAAAGTCATAGGAAAATCATCATTTCCAAAACTTTTTCAAAGCCACGTGTCACTTTGATATGACTGTAGATTGCAGTTCCTTCATTGCTGGTGGCTTAGTCACCCTCTCACTACAGTGAGACAACCCATCACCACACCAATAAAAGTAGCTCACCGAAGAAGGTTCACCATCTCTGCAAAAGTAGGTATCAGCAATTAATCTGATCAAGCTATGGCCATAGCCTGCAAAACAGTGTCTGTTTGGATCAGATTTAATTTTGAAAGATATTAGAATTTTCCCGTTACTTTATTTGGTTATTCAGTGCAAACCAAATCTCTTGGGTTGATTCCCAATCTACTGGGTTTGGTGATCTTATCCAAGAGGGTTGTGGAGGAACTATAATTCGTTTCTGATATAATTTTGGCAAAATCAGCCAAGGTTCCTGATCACTATCCATTTGAGTTCTGCTGGAAACAGTGCACATGTACATTTGAGGTGAAAACCAAATTATACATCTTTAAATGACCATGGGGCTATGGCTTAAAGTGTCCTCTGGAGAAGCAGTCTCTCACCATGTATCCTTCAGCACTGCCGTGGAATGTAAACCTCAATTACATGCTGAACTACTGGTTTGAAACATAGCAAGCTTCCATACAGAAGTGATATGTTATTTTAATTAATTTTGTTTGATATGTTGTGGAACACCTCCCAAGGCAGATGTGCATCCTGGCCAAGAGGTAGGGAGGCTATGATTTTGTACTGATATTTCTAAGTGATATTTGTATTACTTGCTGTGTTTGCCAACTTGAGAATGGTTACTATTTGTCAACACTAATTAATTGACTAAAATATTTTGGGATGTTAAGCTCTTGAAAGGGACTATATTGATTTGTACATGTACACTTTCTAGCAGAGGTCATGGGATAACAATGCATAGATACTCTAGTTGACTTTGCTGAAGGATATTGAGATCAATTGTAATATTCCTACCACTAATCGATTTGAAATTAGTTATCTCCTCTTGGTTGATTATAGCTTAAGAATTGATTTGAATGGTACATTTTTTATTCAGACTATTAACCAAGCTCCTGCATTTAATTGTAGCTGTAGACAAATGTTACTACAGATGTAATAATCCTTCCCTTACTCTTAACATGACAGTCTTGTTCATCTTATGAAGCAGGACTGTACATTTCGCAAAGGTTTTACTGAGAAATTGAAATTATAAGAGTTTACAAATGATAGCAAAATTGGGAGATTGCATAGGACAGTAAATGTAAGCATTCCAAACAATGGAAACGACTAAGATTAGCAAACCTGCCACTCACTTTTTTTGATTCTCAAATAATGTTTCTTTCTTGGCAATTCTCTTTTATGCACTAACTTTTTCCTATGCAGTTTTGATCAAGTCAAGAAAACAAACAATTCTACCAATCCTTTTGTTGAAATGTTATTAACCTGAAACGGTAACCCTGTCTTCGTCCAAAAATATTACTCAACCCAAAGTATTTCAGCATTTTCTGCTTTCTGGGAATACTAGCTAGCTGAAAACAAATGGGAAGAAAATCTGCTTGAGTATTTATTCGCAACTTTTGGCGGTTCCGAAATTTGTACGATTGTTCACTGAAATTTGTACGATTGTTCACACAAATATAAACATTTAAAAGGTCGACACATTCGTTTAGCAATGGAGGTACATTACCCAGAATCCTCAGGGCGATGGAATATATCCTACCTGCCGCGGTCAGCTAGTGTGTGTTACGCATGTCCGGAAGCGTGGTGCTGCATTGTGGGTGGGAGCTGCAGGACATTGTTGGAGCTGCTGCAGACAATGGAAGGTAAAATCCAGCTGCAGATAAAATGGGATTGCGTTTTATAACAAATCAGTTATTAGTTTTAGAATGAGAAAATATTTTGGATTTTTAAGCAACATGCTCATTTGTTTTGGTGTTGCATTTTCTTCCCATTTGTTTTCAGCTACTAGTATTCCCAGCGCAGAAATGGGCCATTGGGCCCAGACATTCTATGCTAATGTTTATAAACCACGCCAACATCTTCCCGTTCTACTTCATCTCTTCTCTAAGCATAATCTTCTAGTCTTTTTTTCTTCATGTATTTATCTTGCCTCCCCAGTTCTGAATAAGGGCCATACTGGACACAAAATGTTAACACACTCTTCCTCTCTCCACAGATGCTGCAGGCCTGGATTTCTCCAGCACTTTTTTAAAAAAATAAAAGTCAGGTTTCCCTTTTTCCTGAATGCAATGTCAATCTGCAACCAGATTTCAGGACAGGTAATTCCCACATATCCCCAAATCCATTCTCAATTCTGCTATTAAAAGGGTATGTCAGAGCAGATTTTGTTCTGATTTTAATCAGCCATTATGCAGGAAGGGAGAGTTGCATAAAGCATGCCATGTTGGAGCATTAAACAAGACAAAAGTCAGCTAGAATTCCACAGCCTGACTCTCATGACCTGCACAAGCAAATGTGTTATGTGAAATGTGGAGAAACTCAGCACGTCTGGCAACATCTGAGGAGAGAGAAAGAGTTAACATTGAGTTCAGTATGATTCTTCAGAACTGGATGTGTCATCTGAAGATGGGATCATACTTGAATATATTACTCTCCTCACTGTTGGGCATTGTAACATACAACTGGATAATGGCCACTTAGGTGGGCAGCACTGATAAAACAGCTACATTTTTGGATTGTTTTCACAAACCTTGCTGTAAATTCTTACCCCCCCAACTCAGATGGTACTGAAAATCAGTGTGTTTTAAAAGTATCCATTGTTGTCTTGAGATGTAGTTGAGCTCATGGTGATACCTTCCGGACATCAAAAAAACCCTGTTTGCTAATTATTTAGAAACAAATGGAATTTGTCCTAAGGATCTGTTGAACTGAGTTTGGGGGGGAAAAAAGTGTTGCATAACATCAAACTCTCAATTTAAAATGTGAAGTGAGTCCATTGGACAAACAACAGATACATAAACAATTATATAAGAATAATATTTTCAAAAGGGAGCCACATCAAAATCAAATAGGAAAAAAGTTGACTAAGTCTAACTTGCTCTGATAACTTAGAATTCCTTCAAATAACTCACTAGCCAAATCAAACAACTTGTATACCATTTCACTGATATTTGTAACTGGTTTTCATTAGCGATTACTTGAAGTGTTACTTATGATACATTAAACTAAAATGAGTTTGCATTTGTTAAAGTTTGATGGTTTCTTCCCCTTAATCCCACAGTTTGGGGGTTGGGTTGTGAAAATATAGAGTTCAGATGCAACATGAGTCACTTTCATTTCCTTATCCATTGTGATTGGATATTAAAGGGACCAGCATAAAACTAAACACTAAGCAGCAAATTAATGATAAATTTTAATGACCTGAACTGTGTTAATGCTTTTAAGAATGATGAATAAATAGAATGCCCTTGACATTGTGTATTCCTCCTGCTGAATCCCATATTTTTAAAAGCCTGGGGCAGGGGAGTCATTGTTAACCAAGAACTCAACTGGACTAGCTACCTAAATGTCCTGAACACAAATCTATGTTAGACAAGAAGTGTTTGCAACAAGTCATTTACCACTCAATTCCCCATAGGCTGTTGTCTGAAGGTTATGTTGTAGTAAAACAATTTGTGCCACATTTTCAGGTGTTCAGACAGGAGAGCAGTTGTCCACCTTGTTTTGAACGTGGTAGAGCAGCTTTCTTTAAACCTGTCGTGGGTCCCAATTCCAAAAGCGTATTTTAGTTTTCAAAAATATATGCAGTGGAATGTGGGTTGGAGCATCATGTGGGTGATAAACTACAATCAATAGTTTTAATGGAATGCTGGATCATCATCTTCACCTCTTTGTACGGAATATGACCAGAAATTAGTATTTCCACCCCTGTTTGTTAGTCTCTCTCTGTCTGTAAACAGTAAATTTCAAAAACTACCCAACAAATCTCAACAATACTTTGCACAAGATGGGGTATGACACAAAGACAAATTGATTAGTTTTTGGTGAAGATCTGGATTCTGGAACTCATTAAGAGATGTGCTAACATTGGGTTGTTTTATTTGGAATGTGGTTTTGTTGTGGTGAAATTTGTTAACCACTGTCAAAATGGAAGCAGAGAAAAGCAAGTTATTGAATCTGGATTAGCCTGAAAACTTAATGAGATGTAAAGTCTTCTGAAAAGTATTACCTTTTTCAGCTTTGTAATACAACACATTAACCAGGCAGGGAGAACCTCCCAGGAACAGGTGTGTAATTACAATAATGTTGAGTTAACATGTGGCAGAGGTGTGCACTACTGAGTGCTATTTTCAGTTGATTGTCGAAGTAGGTATACTGTTACAGACACTATCCTTGTTCTGTGATAGTACAACTAACAAGCCATTGTAGGCCAGTGTTTTATGGCCATGAAGAACACTGAGTTAATTAAGACCATTAAATAGGATTAGGAGCAGGCCATTCAGCCCCTCAAGCCTGCTTTGCCACTTGAGATCATGGCTGATCCAACATTCCTCACTTCCATTTTCCTGCCCTTTTCCCATAATCCTTTATTGAGTATGTCTATCTCAGTTTTGTTACACAGATTCCCTGTGGCAAAGAGTTCCAAAGATGCTCCATATTCTGAGAAGAAATACCTCCTTTATTTCAGTTTTTAAATTGCATTGCGTCACCTCCCCCTACTCACCCAACTTTGCAACCACGTCCTCTGGTTTTAGACTCTCGCAGGAGAGGAAGCTTCCTCTCGGTATTTACCATGGAAGAGTACGGCACGGGAACAAGCCCTTCAGCCTACCATGTCTGTGCTGACATGCTAGGCTAAACAAATCCCATTTTTATGCATATGGTCTATATCTCTCTATGGCCTGCCTATTTGTCACTAAATACCTCTTAAATGTTTTTTTAAAGCAAACTCATTACAGCTGCTGTACATCAGAAACAAGGGCCAGAAATTGCTGGAAATGCTCAGCAGGTCTGGTAGTTGTGTAGAGAAATCAGAGTTAACGTTTTGGGTCTAGTGACCCTTCATCAAAACCTAGAATTTGAGGAAGTGGCACTAGAACCGAAATGTTTAACTCTGATTTCTCTCCATAATTACTACCGGACCTGCTGAGCTTTCATAGTAACTTCTGTCTTTACCTCTGCTACCGTTCCAGGCATCTCCTTAGGAATCCCTCACCCCATTCCTGATGAAGGAAGGGCTTCTACCTGAAGCGTCGATTCTCTTGCTTCTCGGATGCGTTTTTCCAGCAGCTGGCTCTTATCCTAGCAGTAATGTGCAAGTTGTCTCCCTAGTGAAACTGCGGTTGTAGGAGCTGGATGGATTTGGGTGGAGAAGTATGAATCGTGGCGTGTTGCCCAGGGAGCAGGGGGTCACAGTGTGTACCTGAGGGAGGGTGGTGGAGCTAACATGCGCCTGTTGTGTTGCAGGAGGAGGCCTGACAGAGACTGACCGGCAGCCAGAGGGGGAGGCTGCGGAAGGCGAGCTCCCTGCAGCCGGGCCAGCTAAGAAGCCCAGGCAGTACGGCCAGAAGCGCTTCATCTGCAGCGAATGCGGCAAGAGCTTCAAGCAGTACTGCGACCTGAAGAGGCACGGCCGGGTGCACACGGGCGAGAGGCCGTTCCACTGCCCGGCGTGTGGCAAGCGCTTCAGCACCTCGTACAACCTGCTGATCCACCGGCTGGTGCACAGCGGCGAGAAGCAGTACAAGTGCCGGCTGTGCGGCCGTGAGTTTGTGCAGCTGCACCACCTGGTCACCCACCAGCGCACCCACACCGGCGAGAAGCCGTATCCGTGCCCGGTGTGCGGCAAGGCCTTCCGCCAGTCCTCCACCATGGCGGTGCACCGGCGCATCCACGGCGAGGAGCGGCCTTACCGCTGCCCGGACTGCGGCAAGAGCTTCAAGACCTCGTCCAACCTGTCCAAGCACCGGCGCATCCACGGCGGGGAGCGGCGCTTCGCCTGCGAGGCGTGCGGCCGCCGCTTCCTGCACTCGCACCACTTGGCCACGCACCGGCGCACTCACTCCGGGGAGCCGGACTCCTCCTCGCCGTCCTGCTGCTGCTGCCCGACCTGCGGCCAGAGCTTCTCCAACCCGGGCCGCCTGCTGGCGCACCACCGGCGGGCCCACACTGGCGAGCCGCCCTACCGCTGCGAGACCTGCGGCCGCGGCTTCAAGCAGAACTCGACCCTGGTGCGGCACCGGCGCACCCACACCGGCGAGAGGCCGTACAGCTGCCCGATCTGCGCCAAGGCTTTCCGCCAGACCTCCACCATGCAGGTCCACTACCGCACGCACTCCGAGGACCGGCCCTACCGCTGCCTGCAGTGCGGCAAGGGCTTCAAGAGCGCGTCCAACCTGATCGGCCACCACCGTGTCCACAGAAGCTAGAGAGCTCGGCACCACTCACCCAAAGTCCAGCCATCCCATTGCGGGCAGTGTATACCATTGCAAAAATATAACTTCTCCACAGCTCCCATACCAAGCAGTTCACTTCGGACAATGCATAACGTGATAGGTAAAAACAAGGACTGCAGATGCTGGAAACCAGAGTCTAGATTAGAGTGGTGCTGGAAAAGCACAGCAGTTCAGGCAGCATCCGAGGAGCAAGAAAATCGACGTTTTCATGATGAAGGGCTTTTTCCTGAAACGTCGATTTTCCTGCTCCTCGATTGCTGCCTGACCTGCTGTGCTTTTCCAGCACCACTGTAATCTAGACTATGCATAACGTGATGGCATTCCTAATTTTGAGCTTCAATTATATCGCACACAAAGTGACAAGAAACTATTTTCATTCCCATTAAAGCTATGAATTTTAATTTTATTGCAAAACAATCTAACCATACATTATCTCTAGATGCAATGCAGAGCAGTTCAGTTTGGACATTGCATAGGATCCAATAAAATTATGATATCCCACCTCATCTTCACCAATCAGCTTATCAAAACATGACAAGAAATAATGTGGGTTCCCAGTAAATATATGAGGGGATGTTGAACTGAACAGACCCTTGCTATATACTTTGACAAAAAGATCTTAGACATTGGCGAAAGACCAATGTACCTTGACAGCAGCTGCTCCAAGGTTTAGTGCGTCCCTCAGCACATAGTCCTGTCCCTTGGAATGTGCCAGTCTGCAACACGTGATTGAGATCTTTGCACCCCAGGGAGACCAAAAAGACAGTCTTTCACTGAGTTGATGGTCTTTCGGACGTAGTCAATGTTTGTCTCGGTGTGCATCCCGGGGAACAAAATGTGGAGCACAGAGTCCTGTGTCACTGAGCTGCTTGGGAAAAACCTCAACAAAAACCAGTGCATCTCTCTCCAGACCTTCTTTGCAAAGGCACATTCCAGACTGTTACACAGACGTGTGACTGTCTGTGCGATGGTGCACAGAGACTGGGCATGCATGAAGGATCTGACAGGCAGTGCCCTTCTCACCAGCCAAGCTATGTCTTGATGCTTGTTGGAGAGTTCTGGTGATGAGGTATTCTGTCAAATGAATGTTAGTCTGCTCAGGGAACCATGTGTCAGGATCCACCCTCTCCTTTACCCGCAGGGTCTCAAGGACGCTACATGCTGACCACTGCCTGAAGGACATGTGACCAAAAAGGTTTTCCTTCCAAATTTTTCAACATGAATGATGGTATGGTCCTTTTTAATTGGAGTGTTCCAAGCAATGTGACCAGACCAATCCTTTTGTAACACCAGAGCCAAGCAGAACCTCAGTGTGTAGTGACACTTGGTGTTTGCATACCAAGAGCTAAAGCTTCAAACACTGCAGATGCTGAAACCTTCATTCCCGACCACATTCTCAACCATTCACTGCAACCAATTTTTAACTTGAACACATTTTTTACGTGCGAGATACAGGAATTCCCTTTGTCAGAGCATTCTGTGAATGACCCGTGTGTGAAAGTTGCAGACTTGATCACTATCTTTCTTTTAAAATACTAGTCTTTATGCCTTTGCAGAATTTAAAATTCAGCTAAACGTTTCCTAAACTGATCCAATTATGTGGCCTCCTTAGTAACAGGTTTGAGCTGACTGGAATCTAAGGCTCAATTTTCACACGTGCATCCAGACTTTGCGATTTAATGCAGTTTGTATTGAGTATCTAGTTTTCGACAGCCCAGTCATTCATTTCCAGGATGCTAAGGTTCTTCTGCTCTACATAGAGCTGCCTAATAGAATATCCTGTGAGACAGACTCTGGGAATTCAGATAAGCCAGGCAAAGATGGGTTGGAGATTACCGAAAATGATGTGAAATACTACATTTAAAGGAGTTGTGTAGATCATTGAGTTATAATCCTTGATCACACGATGTATTTTGTGAATTTGATGAAAGATGCTTTATTGTTGATGTATAACTTTGTTATTCAATTTGCTGTTTGTGTAATAGTTTCACTTCATATTTTAAACTTTATAGATAAGCATGATCTATTGTGATGGATTATCAGTTTTGAAGACTGAAGTGAGACTTTATACTGCTATAAGATAATCCAGTCTCAAAAAGCAATGATCAAGCAGGTTTTGCTGTTTAGCTATATATTAGTAAAGGCTGAGCTGAATTTACAGACAGAGAAAGACACTCATGGTTGGGACTCAAACATGAGTAATTGAAGATGAGTAAACCAAATTAATATATGGCAAAACCCAAAGTATAAATCCTAAAAATATAATTACTATGTTTTTTAAATGGAAAATTTGCAACCTTGCCATTTTGAGGACCTTCCTAACCCTGTGGCGCTGAAATAAATTCTAGGGTTGCCCGAATTGGAATCTGTTACCTCAGCACAAACCAGGAATGAATCTTGGGATTTTCCTTGACTGAGATTTTTTTTTTGCCAAGTCCAATAGGGGCCATTTCGGGGAAATGCTGTCCACTATAAATTCCCCAGGCTATTTCATGACAGCAGAAGAAACATTGGCCTGATGTAACACAGGGATTCACCTTCCTCTTTTCTCCAAGTGTGTTTCCTTGTGTTTTATGTTAAACAATTTGCCCAGGGTTTCAGAGCATGTGGTACATGAAGGTGTGCAGAAGAGGCTGGGTTGAGAGGGGCAGTGTGAAGTTGTTTAGGTACACTGTGAAAAATGTTTTGAAACGTGGATTTTAGGTCTGTGGACATTCTGGTCTCCCTGTTCCTGTATCTTGTTTAGGAACTAAAAGCAAATGATCCACCATACTCCTCTGGATGATTTTGAGTCATAGAGATGTACAACACAGAAACTGACCCTTGAGTCCAATTCGTCCATGCCAACCAGATATCCCAACATAATCTTGTCCCACTTGCCAGCATCCGGCCCATATCCCTCCAAACCCTTCCTATTCATATACCCATCCAGATGCCTTTTAAATTTTGCAATTGTACCAGCCTCCACCACTTCCTCTAGCAGCTCATTCTATGCATGTACCATCCTCTGCGTGAAAAGATTGCCCCTTAGGCCTGTTTATATCTTTCCCCTCTCCCCCTAAACCTATACCCTCTAGTTCTGGACTCCTCCACCCCAGGGAAGAGACTTTGTCTATTAATCTTATCCATGCCCCTCATACTTTTAAAAACCTCAGCCTCCGATGGTCCAGGGAAAACAGCTCCAGCCTATTCAATGTCTCCCTAGAGCTCAAATCCTCCAACCCTGGCAACATCCTTGTAAATCTTTTCTGAATCCTTTCAAGTTTCACAACATCCTTCCAATAGGAAAGAGACCAGAATTGCACATCGTTCTCCAAAAGTGTCGCTGTTTAAGTGTGTGGTAATGGAACTAAAGGAAACATTAGATACTACCAGAAATCTAACATCATTTACAAGATACCATGCAAGAACTGTAAGAAAAAACACTACATCGGACAAACTAGGACGAAACTTGCCACCAGGATACATGAACATCAACTGGCCACCAAAAGACATGACCCATTGTCACTACATAGAGATAAAGAAGGACACCACTTTGACTGGGACAGCACGCACATCCTGGGACAAGCGAAACAAAGTCACACACAAAAATTCTTAGAGGCATTGCACTCTAACCAGAACTCCATCAATAAACACATGGATTTAGATCCTATCTACCTTCCCTTGTAAAAAGAATCGGAAATGACCTTAAGAAACCAAGACCTATAAGTAGAGAGTTGGGACATACCACTAGCACTTCATCGTAGACTCTCACTGATGATGTTACCTAGTATGGTAATGAAACATCTGAAAACACCACATCGGACAAATTAGGAGAAAACAAACCTTACAGCTCAGTGAGCTAACATACATACTTATCGTCAAATCTTCTCAAAAATTGCTAAAATGAATATTCATCAGAATTTCAGGGAAAGGTCATTCTTCATTCTTCCCAATGGGTGAATCATGATCTTTAGATAAAGTGACTGGAAATTTCCTTTACTTTTTATGAAGACACACCTACTCTCCTCTAGCTGTGACTGCATTGAACTCCATTTGCTGCCTAGTGGAATTAGAATTTCCCATTAAAAGCCACAGAACTGATGATTGCCTGTCTATCACACAGCTATTTTCTGTATGTGTTTGAATATTCCTGCTGAAATTTGCATGAACTTTCCATTATTTTTGGATGTGGGTAGAAGTGTATAACTGCTAAATTACTGTATGACTTTTGTACTGAGTAACATTTGAAAAGCATCAACGCCTACTGGCATATTTTCAGTTGTACAGATATTATTTTCCCACCATTTAATAAGTGGGTAGTAGAAGATGTACAATGTTTTAGTCATCATTGTCTCTTGAAACCAATATTTTAACTATTGATATAGTACTGGTCATAATGAATATCCTGTTTTCGTGGTACAGCGTTCAACATAAAGCTATGATGCTTCTATGACACTGGTTAGGAATTTGTCTAGTTCTGGGTCTAGAGTAGGTGGATAGGGACAAAGAAACATCCCATGTTACCCTACCAAATACCTCTATGTGTTTAGAGATGATATTACCCACACCTCTGGAGCAGGTGAGGCTTGAACCCATGTCTGTGGGCTCAGAGGTAGAGACACTATCATTGCACCACAGGAGTCCCTCATCCTACTTTTTGTTTCTTTTTAAGGGGTTTCTGAAGTACCAAGGAATGTCCTAAGTTTTAACTTAGTGCGGGTCATGCCTACTTGGACTGGACTTCCCCAACAAAGGAAACGGTGTATTTGGCTTTTTAAAAATTTTGTCCATTTTTCTAATTCACCTGTTCAGAAATATTATAACACACCTCTGGAGCAGTGGGGACTTGAACCCGGGGCCTCCTGGTCCGTGATAAGGATACTACCACCTTAGCCCATTAACGATCCTTGCGCGAACTGACTTGTCCTTCACTGCCTTCGGCAGAAAAGTCGAGGGTTCATCTGCCCTGACCCTTCTCAGTGGGAAAACCTTCAGCTTTTTGCAGTGATTTCTGAAGTTGGATTTCTCATTTGAGACCCGGACTGCTGACTATTTGGGGGTGGCAATCGAATCTTTTTCTCGTAAAATAGCCCAGAATGTCTCAAAGCCTCTGTGTTCTAGTTGAATCAATACCAGGGATTTGCACCTTTTGCTCACGGTCACGAGCACATCCTTTGCGGTTTCTGGATGACTCAAACACGAACTGAGATCACTTGTAAAATAATTTGTGACAGGAAGGTCAGTGTTCATCTTGATTACAGTCAAGGTGACACTTCAGGCTCCGTCTATATGACGTTTCAGCTGAAGAATCAACTCAAGATACCAGTTACTGAAATTGGTCATCAGATACCGAACACTGGCGGATCTCCTCAGCTGAATAAATAATTTGCCAGTGTTCAGGGAATTAAATGCCTGAGTTGGCCACTTTATCTCAGGCAGCCAGGAAAACCTGTTGATTAACAGTTTCCTAAACATGGGGTTGCCTCCATCTGAAATCCCCTTTGATGTAAAACAGTTGATCCCATTCCTTGGCCCAGCCTCGTTATTTCAGCCATCCGTCAAAGCTGTGCAAGCGGAATTTCAAATGCGTGTTATTATTAGATTGGAAACTCTGTTTCTCTCTTGAATGGTGCTGTGCCCTCCACTTTGATCTATAAGATCGAGGAAGTGCAATGATGATGATTAGGGAGAGCTGTCCACTTAACGAGCGACACCACGCTGAACACTCGGTCCAAACTGGAGCCTGTGATTACATTTCACCTAATTCTCTGTCATATCCCGTGTTAAGTTGGGACAGAAGATAATTCCTATTTGGAAAAGCAATTTCTGTCGAGGACTACAGACCCTGCTTCAACCAGATCCTCCCGAACATGGAGTTGATTAAGGTTTTATTTAACCCTCAATGAACTAACATATGTTAGGGAGGCTTTGAACCAGCGAAATGATTGATGAGACTCTATTTGTGGCCAACAGCTCTTTGAATTTAGTATCGAAATATCGGATAGAGAAGTGCGTGACTTCTCCTGAATGACAGTATATTACGTAGAGCTGAATCATTCAAACTTCCCCGAGTAAGTCAGAGTTCTATTTCCTTGATGTCACACAGCATTTGTTTCAATTCTGTTCTTTACTTCCCCTGGTTAACGACAGCCAGTTGGCTTGATCCACTCAGGCTTGATCCATCCAGCACAGGAACAGGCCGTTCGACCCACCATTGTCTGTACCAACCAGGATGCCATTCTCAACTAATCCCATCCGCCTGCGCATGCGCCTGTCTAAGAGCAACGCTCTTATGTCTTGATAATTGAAATAGTGCTCCAGGTCTCTCCCCACGTCTTAACCATTTTGACAACAGTGCACAATTCCTCTAAATAATTGAGCTTTTACTGATTTCCAACTCCTGTGAACTATTGAATTTGATCAAACGAAGCACAAATTTTGATTTTCTTCCCTGCATGCATTGGCCACCAAAAGGGGTGGCCAGTCAATGCGTATGTTACTTTATTCATTATTCAAATAATCCTTGAAATACCACAGCAATACACTCTATACAGCATAAAGATACAAAGCTGTAACTCACCAAGATTCCTCGGATAGCACCTTTCAAATGCATGATCTCTATCATCTCGGATAAAGGCTGCAGATAAATGGGAAAACCATTATCTACAAATTCCCATCCAAGCCACTTACCATGCTGACTTGGAAATATATCACTGCTCCTTCAGTGTTGCTGGGTCAAAATGCTGGAACCCCCTACCCAACAGCATTATGGACGTCAAAACACCATAACGAATGCAGTAATTCAAGAAGGTAGAGAAAATTAGGGATGGGCAGTAAGTTCTAGTCACGCCACATCCCATTAAAAAGCATATAATGACAGATCTTATAAAACAGTTTAGGAACACTAACTGCCAGCTGCTCTTTGATCGCAGCATCTCGAGCGAGATCTGTGGAGAGAGAAACAAGAGTTAATTGGAAGCATTAACTTTGTTTCTTTCTCCGCGGATCTGGCAGACCTGCTAATGTTTCCAGCACTTTCAGATTTTATTACTGATTCTCAGCATCTGCAGTACAGTACTTTGCTTGCATTTGGTCAGTGAACTGGTTTCAGTTTCTAACCTTGATCAGTCAAGGATGCCTGTGGGCCAATTATACTTCCAGCTGTATTTGATAATAACAATTTGATTCTGGGTCTCCCTATAGCCCATGGACTGGAGGGTTCAAGGCAGCTCACTACCTACTTCTCCAGAGCCATTAGGGATGGGTAATAAATGCTGGCCAAGCCACCAGCACTGACAACCCACAAATAAATTATCAAAACGTTTAGTTTAAACAATCAAGATCCAATTACTGGGAAACAAGGATCATAGCCTACTTGGGGCAGCACAACACAATATTTACATGTTTAAGGGACTTAATGTGCCCACGAAAAGGTGGTTCAAACCATGCCTGGTTTGGATGTAGACTCTGACCCTACTGTATATCAAATTCTACTTCAAATAGTGCAATGTTCAAAGTGAACTATTTGATGTTCCTTTTTCTGGTGAAATTTCAGAAAATTATTCAGACTTGTGAATTTTCTGATCATCAGCAGCATAGCAGTTCTCAGACTGCTAGATGCATTTGTCATTAAAATGCTGAAAACCTCACATTTACTCAGTTACCTTTGTGGTTATTATATGGTCACAGCTTAGTTTCTGACATCAGTGTACTACGTTTGCAGAAACCACTGAACCTGGCATGTGACTATTTTTCATCTTGTCAAGGTGCAAGCCAATATTTCCCCCTCCCACTCAGAAGCAGGGGCATACAGTACAAATAAATACCATGAGGTGTTTAGATCAGCCTTTTGTAACATCATATGGTAATCTGATTAACAGTCAACTCTGCATTTAAAAGCTATTTATTTCTTTAAAAATATTCCTATATTACAGAAATATAATACAATTGGCAACTTGTTAATAAATTAAAGGCGTCCTACTTAACAGAGAAAGCTCACAATGCCTTAAAATATATCCAATGGGAGATCTTATAATCAGCTTAGTGTCACTGGCTATTTTACTATAGAATCATATGTATAAAGAGGCTCTTCAGCCCATTAAATCTGTTCTGTCAAAACTACATTAAATCTACTAGTTCAATTTTCCAGCACTAGGCTTGTTGCCTTGAATGTTATGACATTTCAAATTCCCATTCAAGTATTTTTTTAAAAATTATGACATTTCCTGCCTCAATTATCCTCCCAAGCAATGCATTCCAGATTCCCACAAGTGTTTTCCTTATATTCCCTCTCAGTCTCCTATCTTTCATCAAAAAAGTGTGGCCCCTTGTTATTGACCCTTCAACAATGGGAAGCAGCTGCTCTCTACTCACCCTGTCCATGTTACTCAATCTTATACACCTCTATCAGGACCCCCCCTCACCCTTCCCTGTTCAAAGAAAATAACCAAAGCTTATACAGCCCCCCTTCAGAGCTGAAATCCCAGGCAATATCCTGCTGAATCCCCAGGCAATATCCTGCTGAATCTTCTCCGCACCCTCTCCAGTGGAGTCGCATCCTTCTGATAGTGTGATGACCAGAACTGTACACAGTACTCCAGCTGTGGCCTAACCAACACTTTTTTACATCATATAAGAACCTCCCTGTTCTGATAAAGGCAAAAGTGTCATATGCCTTGCTGAGTTACAATTTCTCCTTTAGCCAGAATTCTTCTTCTGTAAAATATTTTAATTTAGATTTATTAATTGACCTATTATTAAAATCATGATATACAGTGTGTACAAAGGCAGCTCTTACAAGGGTCACTAATGTTGATGAGGATTGATTTGGATTTCTTTTTAAATTACCCTGTTCAGACGTACTATGATATATCTCTGGAGCAGGTGGGACTTGGCCCTGAAACTATGTAGCTCAGAGACAGGAACACTGCCACCGCCAAAGAGCTGTTCAGAATTGCAGACTATACCAGCTGAGTTAGCCAGGCCTTGAGGTCTTTTTTTCCCCCAAGATTAAATGAGGACTGGGGAAGCTTGAACATTTTGTTAGGGAGGATGAACAAAAAGAGATCACAATGCCAAATCCTGCAGCATCCATTGAATACATGTGTTCTGATGTTCTGTGATAGCTATTTATCCTCTAGCTTTTCCTTTTTTCCCCACTTACTCCCCTACCCCCACCTTTTTCCACTCATCACGTTCTCACTTTTTTTCCTGTTTTGAAGAAGATTCATATTGGATTTGAAATGCTAATTTCACTTCTGTCTGCACAGATGTTCTAAATCTGTTGAGTTTCTCCAGCACCATGTGTTCTTATTCCACTTGTTACCACCTGTCAATGTGAGAAACCTCTATTCACTACAATCATCACTCGGACCAGCCCAGTTTTTGTGGTCCATCTTTCAATCTACTCAATCAATTATCAGCATCTTCAACACATAAGAGGCTCTTATTTATGAATAGTTATTCATTACCCTTTTATTTCCACATTCACCCTTAAATACCTGTACAATTCTCATCTTGATTATAATCTCAACATCCCCCATTGTCTCCTGTTTTAGCTAAAATTGACAGTAAAACTCAAGCAGGAAAGCCTTTTCTTTCCTCTGTGGAATGTCTCTATATTCTACTGTGTTTTTCTAATATTTGAATATTTTCTATTTATTGTTGCACCCTTTTCCCAGTTTCATCTGCCACCGTATTCTTTTGCAATTTCCTCTGCTGCAATCAATTTGTTTTGTTTCTTATCACACCTCGTTGAACCTTAAAGGAGGGCATGTTCATTAGTCTCTAATTTTTCTACCATCTTTATGTTGTTCATTACTCAGAGCCAGTCCAGTGCTGCAATCTTCCTAATAGGATTTTAACACATTGTGCTGTTCCAGAGGCAATAGCTGATGTAAAGGTTATTATGACAGTGCTGTAATGTACAGGTATAGTCACTTTTTTATGTTTAAAATCTAAGACAGCAGTTAATCAGCACCCAGTCAGCTCCCACAAACATCAATGCAGTAATAACCAGATGTTCTATTTTGTGAGATTAATTGAGGGATAAAGTTTAGCCATGAGGAAGCAGACTGGTGCTCTGATTACCCTCTCATTACATCCAAAGGGGAGAAAACTATAGAAAATACCATGCCAGAAAAGCTTTACATTAGTGATCTGAAAATAGCCAAGTCAATAACTTCTTTATTGATGCTATTCTAAAAAAATCTGAATTAAATTTATATTACATTGCCTGCAGTATGTTCAATTCAATCTTAATGATACAAACTGAGAGCTGACGTCACGAAAGTGTCAACCCAAAGCTTGATTTCATTATGAAACTCAAAAAGTTGGAAAATAGTAATTGTCTCATGCAGAAATTAGAAATAAAATCATTACTTGTAATTGGTTTTAGAGTGTCCCACTGTCTGCAGAACTAGGAATTTCAGGATTTCTTCATTCACAGTACTCAAATTGTAAACGGTCAATGAAACCCAGTGCATAGCAGAACTTTGTGAAGTAGGATGTTTAAAAGTAAATGATTGGAAACAAGAAAAAATATGCACTCAATCTAATGGGAGTGTCAAACAGCAGTTATTACCCGTAAAATATCTACTTAATCAGTGACACAAAACTAACCTGTCACTTTAAGTATGCAACTGAATTACTTCAAGATAAATATTGCAAAGCAAAATGCAGGCTAAACTCTCCAACAAATTTTGCAGTTGCTAATGTGTAAACACAAACACAAACACAAAATTTGATTAAACCTTGCAAAAAAGGTTTAAAGAATTCTGTACAACTAGTTCTGCAACTAGCCAAAAAGGTATGAATGGAGTTATTCACTCAATAGTATCACTGGAAATGAAGATACAGGGTGATCCCCACTTATCCGGTTTCTGTGGTTTCAGTTACCCACAGTTTACTGCAGCTGGAACATATTATAGGGAATGTTTCTGAACCAGAGACTAGGGGGCTGCCCTGGAATGGTACATTTCCCATTTAAATGCATGGGAACACTCCTATCAGCAGTTTTGGGGTGTGTCTGTGTGTTTAATCCGGAGCACCTGGAGGAAACCCACGCAGACACGGGGAGAACGTGCAAACTCCACACAGTCAGTCGCCTGAGGTGGGAATTGAACCCGGGTCTCTAGCGCTGTGAGGCAGTAGTGCTAACCACTGTGCCACCGTGCCGCCCACATTTCTCTAAATCAAAGTAAAATGTAGTGTGAAAATTCTCACAGAATTATGTCTGTTTACAAGTTTTTAAAATATATTTGCAAACAAAACTCCAATAGTTTGGAGCTCAGTCCACCATTTCTGTGCTGGCTTTAATTTGGACAGTATGGTTGAGTTGGACAAAAAATTCTATGAATTCCACTGCCCTGTTCTCTTCTTAAAACAATGCTTCCAGTTTCTTTGCATATCAGGACGACCAGCAGACTCAGTTGAGATTTCAAGCTTGCACAGTGTTCTCCAAAACAAGATAGCCAGTGTGAGATTTCTGAGTATTTACAAAGTATATGCCATTTTATAGAAAATACTCCTGAGGGAGGTAGAATGTCATCAGTCTCAGTTATGATTCTCCCAAGCTACAATGTATGTAGCCTTTCCCTCATTTCTTTAGTTTAAAATGACAACTCTCTCCGCATAACCAAAGAACTGGTTTGGTCTTCAGTTGAGTTAACTGTCAACTTCAAATCTGTAGAAGATGCCGGGATCAGTTTTATACTTGCACTGATGTGATATCATTGGATTCTTCTTGCACTGGACCCTTTATATCTTTTTTGATCCCCAAACAATGGTAGAAATCTGTAATTAATGGTACAATAAAATTATATGTTAATTACAAAGGCTAACTATCAGTTTCTCATAAATAAAAGAAAACTTTTTTTGTGACCTTTTCATTAATTCTAATCAGGCTGTTACTTTCTTCAATGAAAACTGGGTACATTCAGTATCCAGGTGTAAAAAGGTGGTTCTACGCATTAGGATAGAAAAGACGTGTGGGGTATAAAACGTATTCCTAATGCCTCCTCAGCTGGCACTTCTTCCCATACAACTTCCTGGAAGCAGCAGTGAAGGCATGTACCTGCAGCATTACACTGGGTCCTGCCTGTGATTCCCCAGACTCCATTTTTTAAAATCAGTTTGGCTTCCATCATTTTGCATTGCAAAGGAGGTGCTATATGGCCGGTGAGATAAGGATAGCTCAGTTGGCTGATTTGTGATGCACAGTGATGCCATTGCTTGGGCTCATTTCTGGGCTGGCTGAGGTCACCATGAAGGTCCCATTTTCTCGATCTCACCCGAGGTGTGGTGACCCTCAGTCTAACCTCAGCATCAGTCATCTTTCTTTCTGATGAGAGAGCAGTCCTCCTGACCTATTGACTATGACAACAACAAAAAAATCTGTTTTATGACTTCAGTTTGCTTAAATGCCATTAATCATTTTAGAGATTAAACATTATTTTAATAATTGAAAATAATTTAGCATGTGTACTCTTGAAATACTTGACTCCTTTGCACAAGTTAGCTATCTCTCAGTACACTGAATGCATTATCTCCTCCACCTGTTTAACCATCTCAAGTTCCTGATGCTTTAATTTGGAGAATGTTAATAACTAGTAAAAGGTAATGGTTTAAACTCTCCACAGCTTTGCAAGTTTATAATACAGGATTGAATGGTGCTTTGGGGAGGTCTTGTGGTCCAATGAGAGTGTCTGGATCAGAGGCTTCGAGCTTCTTCTCAGGATTTTGTGAACACACAGTTGTGTGTCAAATGCAGCCAAATAACTTTATTATTGATCTCTAAATCTTTCTAATATACCAATAGCAGACAGTAAGAGCAGGGTAGGTTCCTTGTCAGCCGAAACAATGTAGTAGCTGCAGGGCAACTGCAATCCCAGGTTAAAAAAGGGACTCACACCCGCCAATTCTACCCATGAGCAAGTGCCATTGTTCCGAGGGATTAGACACACACATTATGTGTAAATATAATGAAGCTGCAATAATGGAGAAACTTAAAATCCTAGCATGACACGAAATACATGGAAGAAAGAATGCCATCAGACAGTGCAGTTTTGAGATGAAGTTAAAATAGTAAAATAAATTCTAACTCCAAGATATAGTAATTAGTCTGGACATCACTTCAACATTAAACTGATCAAATTATCAATTATCAAGGGAAAGGTTGGCTGGTAAAACTGGATTCTATCCTGAATCAAGTGAAGAGTCTCCAGGCTGCTGTCACCAAATTTCAACTGATGTGGAACTGCTAGTGTTGGACTGAGGTGGTCAAAGTCAGAAGTCTCACAACACTAAGTTATAGTCCAACAGGTTTATTTGAAATCACAAGTGTTGCTCCCTCATCGGGTGAAGTGTCTTCACCTGACAAAGGTGCAGCACTCCGAAAGTTTGTGAATTCAAATAAACCTGTTGGACTATAACCTGGTGTTGTGTGACTTCTGACTGATTTCACCTGTTTTTTATATTAAAAGGATAAAACACGTTGTGAAGCAGATAAAAATGAATGAAAACTATGATATTTTACAATGTTTCTTTGTGCTCACCTTGCTTTTTCATCTCCAAGTACAATTTTCTCCTTTTTATTAGGACAATGAGAAAAATCAGAGCTGCCACAACGATGATCCCAATATAAAATTTATCTTCGACAGCCGTGGCTAAGAGAAAAGGTAGCATGATATTGATACAGTCTACATTCCAAAACTTCAAACATGTCAAAAAACTCTTATTTTTATACAAGCATTTTGATTACCAAGGAAGCAACAACAACTGATATTTGTGTAGAGCCTTTGACATATCAAATATACTCATGGGAGCCTTCAGGAGATACTGGATAGATGATTAAATGCTTGGTCAAAGACATTTTTAAGGCATTAAAAGGAAGCAGAGTGTAGGTCCAGGAATAAAATTTCTGAATTTAAGGCTTGGACATATGAAGGCATCACCAGGACTGATGGAACAACGGAAATAGGGATTTACAAGCGTCTAAATTGGAAGAATGCAGAGTCTTGTGGTACAACTGTCACAACCTATGACCTCAAATATTACTCTGGTGGCTTAATGAGTAAATGTGTTACATAGGGTGGCTGGGAATCCTCAAACAAAGTCCCAGATTTTACACTTGCCTGTGGTTTGCTTGCCCTTACTTACTGCTCAATGGAATTTGCTTGCAATTCTGTAGCACTGAGCTTTGCACTAGTCCTGGATATTTTGTCATATCCGTCTTTCAAATGAGCTGCAAACATAGGCCTCCCTCGTCAGCTCTAAAAGCATCGATGATATTCTTTGAAGGAGAACAAGGGAGTTCTCACGGTTTTTTGCCCAATATTTATCCCCAGCCAATTTCACTGAAAACAGATGATCCAATCTTCATCACATTGCTGTGCATTATGACTGCGGTTCAAAAGGTACCTCATTTGCTGTAAAGTGCATTGGGATGTTATAAGTTTGTGAAAGATGAGATAGAAATGCAGGTTTTTATTTTAAAGAGGCGGCAGAATTAGGATCAACCAAAGTTAATACCAATGGTGCGTGGCCAATTGTCCTCCATACGTCAGGCTCTAGCATTAAGCGGAGCTGCCAGCCCTTGGAATGATCTGTTTGCGCAGCTCGCTCCCCCTCCAGAGAAAAATAAAGATCTAGGGTTGGGAATTTCCATGGTACCCCACCAGCTGGAAATGGGGCCTGTGTCCATGCTTGACTGAGGCTCCCACTAGCCCACCAGTGAAATAACTGGAAAGTACCAGAGAATCCCTGGCCCTGCTGCTTGGTTTGCATAACCGTAACTGTAAACATAGTGACCGTTTAAAGGCTTGATTCATCATTAAAGCAATAAAGAAATCTATTTTTTTCCACACTGAAATAATGTTTGAGAGAGTCAACACCTACCTGGCTGGTTTGCTGTAGTTACTGAAGGACTTGGTCTGGTTGAGGCACTGGGCATTGTTGTCCTGAGCACAGTCGTAGGATTAAAGGAGCTTCTACCTTGCGTTGTGGTGATCTTGGACATACCACATACTACATTCTCCGTACTTGAACCATTTTTAATTAACTGTTGTCCATTTTCTTCACAACTATATGAAAAAGATCCAATGTTTCAATAGTAAAACAATCTTTTCTGTGTGAGTTGAAGCACAACTGCTCCTTTAGAGACCTAGCAGAGAAAATTTGGGCCAAGTGGCCATCTTCTCTAGAGTAAACCCCTCTGATGTCTTTACATTCTGACAGGGATTGTTGCATTACTTTATGATCATGGAATAAACAGTGGACTGCTCAGAAATAACAAGCTCAAACATGTCTGTGGGACATGGAAAGGGGAGTTCAGAAATAACAGAATATGCTCAAAACTCACTCACTGGTGAAACACTCATACAGCATGGAAACAGACCCTTTGGTCCAACTCAACCAGTTATCCTAAACTGAATTAGCCCAATTTGTCTGTGTTCAGCCCATATCCCTCTAAACTTTACCTTATTCATGTACCTGTCCCAATGTCTTCTAAATTTTGTTAAATGTACTTGCATCTACTAGTTCCTCTGGCAACTTATCCCATATACAAACCACCCTTGCCATGAAAAAAAGTTACCCCTTGGGTCCCTTTTAAATCTTTTCCCACTCACCTTTTGGACTCCCTTACCCTTGGAAAAAGACCTTGACCGTAAACCTTATTCTAGAATGTTATTTTCCATAATTTTCTCCTTTCCAAAAGTAATGACAGGATAAACAGAGGATCAATCTATTCCCTTTCGTTACTTTCTGATTTTTGGAATGGGACAAAGTTCAGTGCTATTTGAGTTGGACTGAACTAGGTGAAAATGAATTATCTGTTGTGGTTCTGTTCGCCGAGCTGGGAGTTTGTGTTGCAGACGTTACGTCCCCTGTCTAGGTGACATCCTCAGTGCTTGGGAGCCTCCTGTGAAGCGCTTCTGTGATCTTTCCTCCAGCATTTGGTTTGTCTCTGCCCGCTTCCGGTTGTCAGTTCCAGCTGTCCGCTGCAGTGGCCGGTATATTGGGTCCAGGTCGATGTGCTTATTGATTGAATCTGTGGATGAGTGCCATGCCTCTAGGAATTCCCTGGCTGTTCTCTGTTTGGCCTGTCCTATAATTGTAGTGTTGTCCCAGTCGAATTCATGTTGCTTGTCATCTGCATGTGTGGCTACTAAGGATAGCTGGTCGTGTCGTTTCGTGGCTAGTTGGTGTTCATGGATGCGGATCGTTAGCTGTCTTCCTGTTTGTCCTATGTAGTGTTTTGTGCAGTCCTTGCATGGGATTTTATACACTACATTGGTTTTGCCCATGCTGGGTATCGGGTCCTTCATTCTGGTGAGTTGTTGACTGAGAGTGGCTGTTGGTTTGTGTGCTGTTATGAGTCCTAGTGGTCGCAGTAGTCTGGCTGTCTGTTTGGAAATGCTCTTGATGTATGGTAGTGTGGCTAGTCCTTTGGGTTGCGGCATGTCCTCGTTCCATTGTCTTTCCCTTAGGCATCTGTTGATGAAATTGCGCGGGTAGCCGATTTTGGTGAATACATTGTAGGGGTGTTCTTCTTCCTCTTTTTGCAGTTCTGGTGTACAGCACACAAACCAACAGCCACTCTCAGACAACAACTCACCAAAACGAAGGACCCAATACCATCATGAACAAAACCAATGTAGTGTACAAAATCCCATGCAAGGACTGCACAAAACACTACATAGGACAAACAGGAAGACAGCTAATGATCCGCATCCATGAACACCAACTAGCCACGAAACGACACGACCAGCTATCTTTAGTAGCCACACACACAGATGACAAGCAACATGAGTTCGACTGGGACAAAACTATTATAGGACAAGCCAAACAGAGAACAGCCAGGGAATTCCTAGAGGCATGGCACTCATCAATAAGCACATCGACCTGGACCCAATATACCGACCACTGCAATGGACAGCTGGAACTGACAGTCGGAAGCGGGCAGAGACAAACCACTATAAATACCGGAGGAAACATCACAGAAGCGCTTCACAGGAGGCTCCCAAGCACTGAGGATGTCACCTAGACAGGGGACGAAATGTCTGCAACACAAATTCTCAGCTCGGCGAACAGAACCACAACAACGAGCACCCGAGCTACAAATCTTCTCACAAACTTTGAATGAATTATCTCTTTATCCAGAGCCAATAGAGAAAGCAAAGGACTGGATGAGGCCAAACTGAAAGTCAAACATCCTAAAGCACATTTTCAATGCATCAGTCTACCTCTCCTATCCTTCATTACTTTCTCCTCCAAATATCTCTTCAGTCCCCTCTTGCATACATTGGCAATATTAAAGTACTGTGTTCATAGCAGTCTTTACCCATTGGATGTTAAACTGCTGTGAACTGTTATAAATGATAATGTCAGACACTTCTATACTAAGCCACCAACCCCACAGATTAAGTATTTATGTAGGTGTTGTTAGTGTGTCGTAGAATCTTCATGTAATAACACAAAGGACTACTTGCAGCACTAGTTTTCATTACAGTTTATAAGGGTGAACATTTGTTCATGGAAATTAATCTTTTTTTAATTGAGTGAGGGTAAACTAGCTGGGATGACCATCAGTCCTGACACTTAAATCATATACAGACCTGCACTGCTTTAAATTGTACACTTGTCAGTTACAAAGCTGATCAAATGTTTCACATACCAGGTCCAGGGCTTGCAGGTTTTATTGCCTTCTTCATCAGAATAAGATCCTGGTGGACATAGCTCACAGGAATTGGATTCTTGTATGGATAAAAATAAGTTAAAAGTGACAATGCAGTTCATCACAATGTCTTCTGATGAAAGATCATCAATATGCAACATTAACGTGGTTTCTATCTATGCAGAGGCTGCTCAAATGGTTGAGTATTCCCAGGACTTTGCATTTTTGTTTTGGATTTCCTGCATCTGCAGTATTTTGCTTTTGTAATCTCGATGGGGATCATGTTCACCATTGTAAGTGGATTACTGTACAGCTCCCAGTTAACTGATTTCATGGTCTTCTTGAGTCACAAAGAACATAAAAATGTGCAATTAAAAACATCAGCTGTTCCTTTTGAGCGATTCTATTTGCTAAATCTTCACTTGCAGTGAATTTTAAATCTTAGTTAAAAGAAGTTTAAAGAGGTGCGTTTCACCACTTTGCAACTGCATTTTGGAAGGATTGGAAAAGAATTACATTCCCTAACAACTATCTCCACCACTTCTTGCTGATTTTAGTGAACACTACTGCTTAAAATGACATAATTGCAATTAAAATGTACAGCAAACTGTAGTTTGTTCACTTGCAAACATGTGATTCAATGGTGTAAATCCTGATTGTTTAATTTGAAAATTGGCATATGAGGCTTGTTGCTCTCTATGTAAAATGGTTCTCAAGGTCTTTTTGCTGGTCATTGTCACTGGAAAACATTTCCAGTTACGGGAAGAATGGGTACTGTCATCATTAACATTCAACTACCTCTGATACCTATCCAAAGAAACTTTGACACTGACCAGTAAAAAGATATCGAAAAGCTGTTGGGTTAAAGATTTAATATGGAGACCAAGAGCCTCATACGCCAATTTTATTTTGAAATCAACCAACAGGATTTATACCACTAAATCATATACTTTCAAGTGAACAAACTACAGTTTGCTGTACATTTTAATTGCAATTGTGTCATTTTTAAACAGAAATGTTTGCTAAAATCAGAGGAAAAAGTGGAAACATTATCACTCATCCTGCAACATCAAGGTTGTTCAAATGTAGACGACAGACGTATGAGAAGTATTCATCCCCTTGAGCCTACTCCACCATCAGACTGTAGCCTCAACTCCATTTGCCTTCCTGTTACACAGTATTGCAATGCCATGGCAGGCCAAGACACTCTCCATTGTGCTACAGATCCTTGCTTCTGTCACACAATATATTGGATGTTAACCATTTCATACCTGCTGTTAATTGTTTGCCTTTGCCGCACGAGCATTCAGCATTCGAGTCTTTTTCACACTTTTTGCTATATGTGGCACCTGATTCTGCATTGAAAACAAAATACATTTTCATGAAATTATTATGGCAAATTTCATGTCAAAAATCAAGTTTGTATATCCAATGCTAAGCCAGCATTTATTGCCCATCCTGTCAACCACATTGCTATGGGTCTGGAGTCACATGTAGGTCAGACCTTCCCTAAAGGACATTAGTGAATCAGATGAGGTTTTCCTGATAATTGACGTTGGTTTCATGGTCATCATTAGATTATTAATTCCAGATTTTTAACTGAATCCAAATTTCACCATCTGTCATGGCGGGATTTGAACCAGAGTCCCCAGATCTCGGGATTAATAGTCTAGCAATAATACCACTGGTCATTGCCCACGCCCAACAGGTTCACAGACGTTATGCTGATTTATAAAAATATCAAACACATGGCAATACATTCTCTCATTTGCAACCTACAGCCTTCCGCTTAATAAAACAAAATGTCAAACTTGGAGCTCCTCCCAATCAGTCATCCCGGGAACACAAAATTAGTTTAGGGAGATCCAATCCAGATGCTGACAGGTAGGAATCGCTGCTAATGTAACAGTCTTACTTAAAAACACCATACTTATATTTGTTAAATGCAGTGTCAGCTGGGACAGTAGGAGGTTTCTTCTACAGATTCTCTTACCTTTTCTCAAACTTTTTCTACATCCTTGAGGTTGAGGGGTAACCTTATGGAGGTTTATAAAATCAGTATAGATAAGGTGAAAGGCAGGGGTCTTTTCCATGGGGGGCCGGGGGGCGGGTGATTTCAAGATGAGGGGGCACATTTAAGGTGAGAGGAGAAAGAGTTTTTAAAAAAGACACGAGGCAATTTTTTTTTTAAAAACACAGGGAATGGTTTGTGTGGAATTAACTTCCAGAGGAAGTGTGGATGTGGGGACAGTTACAACATTAAAATGACATTTGGATAAGTACATAGGAAAGGTTTGGACGGATATGGGCCAAGAACAGGCAGGTGGGACTAGTTTAATTTGGAAACGTGCTCGACATGGACTTGTTTGACTGAAGGGTCTATTTCCATGCTGTATGACTCTATGACTCTCCTTTTTCTCCCTCCATTTCTCCTGCTGCTCTTCCTCCACAGTCGAATTGACTCGCTTTCTCAGCCAGTTATTTATATAAATGATTTGGATGTGAATTTAGGAAATATGGTTAGTAAGTTTGCAGATGACAAAGTTGGTGGTGTAATGGACAGCAAAGGGGGTTACCTCAGAGTACAACAGGACTTTGACCAAATGAGCCAATGGGCCAAGGAGTGGCAGATGGAGTTTAATCTACAAAATGAATGTACTACATTTTGGTAGGGAAAGTCAGGGCAGGATTTATACATTTAATGGCAAGATCCTGGGGAATGTTGTTGAACAAAGAGACTTTGGAGTGAAGGTTCATAGTTCCTTGAAAGTGGAGTGCAGCTAGACAGGATAGTGAAGAAGGCGTTTGGTATATTTGCCTTGATTGGTCAATGCATTGAGTAAAGGAGTTGGGAGGTCATGTTGCAGCTGTACAGGACGTTGGTTAGGCCACTTTTGGAATATGCATTCAGTTCTGGTCTCCCTGCTATAGGAAAGACGTCGAGAAATTTGAAAGGGTTCTGAAAGGATTTATAAGGATGTTGCCAGGAATGGAGGGTTTGAGCAATAGGGAGAGGCTGAATAGACTGCGGCTTTTTTTCCTGGAGCATGATTCCCTGGAGAGATGATTTTATAGAAGTTTATAAAATTGTGAGGGGCATGGAAAGAAAGAACAGTCAAAGTCTTTTCCCCAGGGTAGAGGCCTAAACTAGAGGGAATACATTGAAGGTGAGAGGAGAAAGATTGGAAAGGATTTAAGGGGCAACTTTTTCATACAGAGTGGTGCCAGAAGAAATTGTAGGGGCTGGTACAATGTCAACATTTATAACACATCTAGATGAATACAGTATATAAATAGGAAGGGTTTAAGAGGGACATGCAACAAATAGGACTAGATTAATTTAGGATACCTGGTTATCATGGACAAGTTGGACCAAAGGGTCTGTTTCTCAGCTACTATACATTAAAACCAGATTTTTAATAATAACAAATACCAACCCTTTCTATTGAGGTTAAGATCATTAAAAGTTACTTCAAGCTTTAGGAAAAGGGACAAATGTAAAAGGAAGCATAAAAGGTCCAGGCAAATGGGATCAGAGTGGAAGAATTCTACCAAAAGACAGACATAGGAATGAAGAAGATTCTCCTTCCAGGCTGGAAATTATACAATTAACAGAATTATAGAAACAAGACAGTGCACCTTCATTCCTTGATTGAATTAGGAAGGTAAGAATGTAAGGAACTCAATCATAGTCAGTAAGGCTCACCTTCAGAACAGATTTTGCATCGAGCACAAGAACTGTGAGTATTCCATCCAGCAGTATACTTTCCTGCTGGGCACACTGCACAGTTTGGATCTTCATTGAAACGTTCACACCGACTTACCAAGTACTTTCCTAATTGAAGAAGTAATGCTTTCTGTTAGACTTGCAACCAAAACAAAGGGACTAAGTTCAATTTCAGTGAGATTATTGGAAATATCAACTTAACAATAAGGCTAATGCTGTATTTATTAAAACACATTTTCAGTTGAGAATGCTGTATTACTATCACAACCATTAATGTCCCCATCACTATATCACTGTACTGTGTAACAATACAACTATCAAATTTTGGAGTACAAACAGCTACTTTTTTCAAATTCTATCTCCTATCTTATTCTGATACTGCTCATGTGCTCTCCTAATAATGGGTAATACATATCTGCAACCATGTAATTTGATGCGATGGATCACTTGTGTTCTTGAATTAGCTTTCCCAAGATATTTTCAAGGCATGCAAGAGGAATACCTCATACTCACATATTATCCCATGATTGTATTCTTAATGCAGCATTGTTTTACCATATTACTTACTCTGGGTTATTGCAAGGTGAGACTACTAGCCTGATGCATTTCCAATCAGACTTGGAACTGGCTTTTACCAGAGATGCCGACTGGGCATTTTGACAGATAGTGGAGAAAGGTAGGATATGTATTTTGCCTCCCAGACAAACGGTCCACCAAAGTGGCAAGCAAGTGGATACCAGATGAAAGGTGACAGTGTTAGCCAAAAAAATCCCAGTGAAGCACATTTAAAGAGTGAAAGAGATTATGATGTACCAAGTATTACTGCCCACATTTCCTCTGGTCCTATTCAACACAAGGTCTACCATACTGTACGTTCAACCACTCGGGTAAATTCAGCAGTTCATTTGGTGGGAAATATTTACAAGGCTACATTAGATGAGCAGTGGAGTGGGGCAAACTGAACAGCTCTTACACAGAACCACTATATGCAGAATTGCTGAATGTCCTCTTCCTGTTTTGTTTGGGTCCAATGACTTTCAACATTAAGTTGAAAGGCAGTGTGAGCTTTTTTTTTTAAATTTGCTTGCTTTCCAAAGACTATCACTGCTTAGAGTAGCGCTGTCATTTCTGAGCATAGCAACAAACTATGCTCAGAATTGGAATAGGTCAAGCTATCAATCAATGAATGTCCAGGAGGAACGGCAGTAAAACCTCCAACAAGTAAATGCATGCTCCATGGATCATTGATGATGCCTGTGTTCGAAAGCAGTTCAAAAGCTTTGAATATTTCAAAAAAGAAAGAATGGGTGGCCATTTATTAATTGACAATATTGAAACTTTCAGCTGGAATCTGAAGCTCAAGATACCTGTACACAACCCTTATACATCACAGGATAGAATATACAATGTACAACATGGGGTATTTGTGAACAATAACATTCACTAAACTTGTTCATTTTGCTTGAACCACCAAGGAAGCAGGCAGTCTACATGATGCTTCATAAAATGAGACAAAATAATGGTGAGGTTATATGTATATCACATTGCACACTATGGTTGCAGACAATGGATTCACCATACTTTGAATGAAGGAGCAGCAGCACACCAAAGGTGCAGATTAAGACTGGCAATTGAACAACCACTGTAAACAAAGAGGTGGAGGTATCAGCAATTAATTCAAAGTGTCTTTCAGCAAGTTGCTCATTAACAACATATGAGCGTTTTGTACTTTTGTAAAGGGTTGTTGATTCATGACCAATCAAAAAATTGAACAGCTTTTATCTGCAACATTGGGAATCTGAGCTAATTAGTTTTATCATGTTTCAAAAGGACATACTGTCCGTAACAAAACAGATATCTAAATTGCACCTTAATATGCCAGCCATTGGCAGTAATGGTGTGCTTGCCAAGTTGTGTGGCTCTTTCTGTAATGCATAAAATTTATTTTTTGCTTAAATCATCAGTAAGGAAGTGAACAGTGGGGCCATATCTTCATACAACCATTATCATTCACATGTTACAGTAGAAAGCAGATGGGGATCTTCCAGGCTGTTCAGTGTATAGTCACTGAGTATTTAATTGAGTTCAGGTAATTGATATTAACTAGTGATAGACTTAGGCTCCTATACGCAAGAACACTGAAAATTTAATACAACAGAAACAAAATTTTAGTTATTTGTTGGGGATGCATGTTTGGAATGTGTCTTTGTAAATTAAACTTTGTAATTATGTAATGGTAAGGTAAATAACATTCTTACTTCAAAGCAAAGATAAGAAACAAGGTATTTCCAGCGTCTACTTTCTGCTCACTGAATACCTTGAAGCAGAATACTGTATTTATTTGTTTGGAATTCAATAAATTGCTTTGCAATTTGCTACTTCTTTTTAAAATTTTAAAAAACTTTGAACTGCAGGAAGGGAGCTTCTGAATATAAACTGTAACAAACTATTAATGCTAAATACTGAAATTTGTAGAAAGGATTCTGGAGGCAGTTGCTATTTACTTTAATCTTATCGATTCCTATAGAATAGAAACAAAGATTAAGGTCATTCATGAAAATTAAATTTAAACAAATGAGAATTTACTACCATGGCTTTTAATTTCTAATCACATAATGGAAACGTGAATTTTTAGATGTTTACTTCAGCGGAATTTACTATGATACCATTTATAAACTTCCTTTGATAGTGACTCAGTTCCCTTTCATATATTTTCCATAGCACTCTTTGTGCAAAGCTTCTGGATCACCCACTTTAGTTGAAATCTTTTTTTTTTGCTGTTTACTCCGGACTAGAGGCAATCGCTGCACTTTTTTTTCCTTTCTTGGTACATTCTGTTAGCCTCAGTCATGCACCAGCCTTTCTAACTGCTGCCCACATACTATTCGGTTCTTTACACAGCTATTGATTACTTTATGTACTTGAGAACCATATTTGGTTTATAATTGCATTTAACTTTGAAGTATGCTAGAAATGATTGATTTATGTCTTGTGTATGTACTCCTGGTTCATAAAACTGTTTCTACTACGTTACATTTCACTTTCGTGTGACTAAAAGCACAACTGTTTTGCAAGACATCTACTTGAGCAATTGGCACTTTGTTAACATTATTACACAGTGAAAATCAGTTCTAGTAACAGCCTTATTTTTAAAATAAAAGATCAGATAAGTGTCAAAATGAGTACTTTCACATGCAGTGGCTATTGTCTACATGTTTCTTTCATTAACAAGTGTGTTACAC
The DNA here is from genome assembly GCF_004010195.1 of Chiloscyllium plagiosum. Taxonomy (NCBI): domain Eukaryota; kingdom Metazoa; phylum Chordata; class Chondrichthyes; order Orectolobiformes; family Hemiscylliidae; genus Chiloscyllium; species Chiloscyllium plagiosum. Next base: position 21,998,799 of record NC_057743.1, on the reverse strand, counting down.
CATTAGTGTCCCGCAATCATTCTGTCAAATGCTTCTGATAGTACTGCTGGCTCGTGTGGCATAAAAACATTAAAGCAGCATTGAAGAAACCATTCAAACACTAAATCCCCACAAATGCTGTTATTGCTCTCAATCAGGAATCTGATCACCAGTTCCAATGACTTTAACCAGATCAGATTCAACTTTTTTCTGTTATTAAAGATTCAGCTTTAACCTCAGATATATAGTGTACAAAAATGCAGCTACTTCTTGCTCTACTTAATCGTGTTTGGCAGCAGTATTAGTGGAGTAATGTTTTTTAATGATAGAATAACAAAACTAAGGCTGCCTGAATCAATGGAAGGAAAGCACCAGCTTTAGATAGAAATTCCTCCATTTCCTTTCTTAATTACAACTCCTATGCCTAGTGAAACCAAATTTCAAGCCTCAATTTGGCAAGGCAGAATACCCACTCCCCAGCCTCTCTGATTGCTGATCTGGATCGTGATGATCAGAGCACACGTACTATGGCTTTCCTAAAGTGTTCTCCATTCTGTGAGGAGTTATTTGAACTCCATTTAGCACCTACACCAGTGAAATGAAACCTCCAGCTGAGACCCAGAGCATGATATCTAAGGAACGACAATTGTAAACTTGTGTTTTGCCATCTCCTGAATAGTCAATGCCTTACATTGAGGATGCTATCTCAAGCATCAGGTAGTCAATTTAATAAATGTTTCCGAACACATGCCATCACTTCACAGTTATGGGCAGTACTTACATTTATTATTTTCAACTTGCTGTTGAAAGATTGTTGTTTAGCTCTCATCACTCTGTACCCTCTAAAGAATAATCTGCAACTCCAGTACTATTTAGAAAGGGATTATTGAAATGACAGGTTATAGGTAACAATTCACATATTTGTCTAGTGTTTTCAACGCTGGGTTAACTTTACAAATTTGCAAATGCCCTGTGTATGAACATGTTTGTTAACAGTTTCAAAATACGGAGTAGAAATACTGGAGATTACACGAGGAACACAGTGGATTGTGTAGAAATTGAATGTTGCTACATGCACATCCGCTGGTCTTGAGTTCCATTCTACAATCGTCAAGGTCCTTCCAAAAGTCTGTGCATCATAAAGTGTATGAGACATTGATATCAAAATACCAGATCCTTAGAAGGTCACCACTGCTGCTTATCATTCAACAGCCTAGTCTTCAAGAAACATTTAAAGTAAATGGCTTCAATCCTCTACCTCAAAGGGCTGTGGAAGTTGAGTTATTAAGTTCAAGATAGAGACAGATAGATTTTTAGATGCTAATGGCTCCAAGGAACATGGAGATAGTGCAAGAAAATTATATTAAATTATATCAGCCTTGCCGAAATTGAATAGCAGAGTAAGGGGGCTGAATGGCCTATTCTTGTTCCTATGTAAGTCATCACATATTATCTTACAAATGAAAACTCAATCAAATAAATACCTCCAACTGGTTGGTTTGCAGTACATATTTTCATATCTCTGTTCACTCACTCTATTCTCACTCAAAAATACATTTCTTTCTCAACCCACTCACTCAATATATAAAAAAAGTCCCAAGTCTGCAAATATCTGTTCTGCTGGGCATTTTTTAAGAAACTGTGTGTCAGCCCTCTGGTTGTTAACAATTTGCCACAGTTTTGAAAATGAAGCAGATTGAATGGAATAAGACATCCTCTGTACATTTTCTGCTCAGAGTTCACTTTCCGGCTCCCTCTATGTCACTATGATCCTCCCTGTCCTTTCTTGTTGCTTGAAATTCCCCCTCCCACTTCAGGTTTCAAGTTTTCTGCTCCAAACCTTTGCTTCCCCATTCATTTGAAATCAGCCCACTTGTGTACTTGTTCCTTACCCACCTTCTGAAGCCCACACCCTCCATTCCACAACCACTTTGACCTTTATCTATGCGATGACTGCAGCAGCTCCAGTCCTGACTGCTTTACTGTAACGAATGGCAGAGTCAATTGAAGCTAGAGCCAGTGCAGACATCTTAGTGCCTGAAATTCATCAATGCTCCGAATTGCTGGGATCATTTGGGATAGTTTCACACACCACCCTCTAATATAACTATGCAGCTAAGCAGATGTTACAGAACATCAGCCATGCAAGAAATACTAGGGGCCTCTTGTATGGGTGGAACTGAAGTGCACAAGTGGGTGGGGATTGTTTGCACTTGTTGGGGGGGGTGGGGGCAGGGGGCAACAGCTGCCAGTTTGATGTTAAATGTGAAAGCTGTCAGTTACTCATGTTTATCAGAGTTGTATCAGGGTTGGAGTAGGAGGAGAGTTGTGCGGCTTTGAATGAATTTCAGTAACAAATCAACTCAAATGCTGGCTGCTTTTCCTGCTGTAACCCAATATCGTTCCTAATGCTCTGAGCACATTCAGTACACACATTTTCTTTCTAGTCTCTGTATGTGACAACCAATCACATAGAAAAATAAGTCAAGCTGATTGTCCTTGCTAAAACAGCCTTGGATTCCATATGGCTCTGTAAGGCTGATGCCTTTACCCCAGTGACTGCTAGAGCTGTAACCCATTAACCCCTTTAATGTTTCTATCTGTCTTTGATTCTGAGCTCCCAATGTGCTGTTCTCAGTGTCCTGAGTTTGAGTTCCATTTGAAAGTAACATCTACTTAAAAGGTTACATTTTAAACCATTTTAAAAACAGGTTAATCCACAAACAATTGAACTCAAGTTGTCGGTCTCCTGCAGACTTAAGACACAGGAACTCAACCAAATGTCGTCTTCAAGTGAAACAGAGGACGAATGAGATAAAAGCTAGATTGTAAAATAATTTTAAAACCATGCTCTCTGTCCAAGTTTACATATTTCCATTTTGTAATTATAATTTGTGTGAAGAACATCCTGACAACAGTCCTACTTTTGACTTTTTCTTGTTTGAATTTGTGAACACTTCTTCTTTTGAAGTTTAAATACAGGTAAATATCTGACATTTGTTTCAGATAATGTAATATCACAAGAATAAGAAATAGAAGTAGGAGTGCTCAGCCCCTCCAGCTTTTTACATCATTCACTAAGATCGTAGTTAATGTCATGTGGTCTAAAGTCCACTTTCCTGCCTGACCCTCCATAACTTTTATTCTACATTGTTTGGAAGTGTCCTAAATCTTGTAATGCCATTCTTATTCACTGAGAAAATATATAACTTGGATTTCCTTATCTGAAACATGGTACAATTTTCTTTATGACATTCCATTTACCAAAGTTCTGCTACATACGATACACTTTGCCCAGATCACCGTTATTTCTGAGTTGCCTCCTCCATTATTTACATGAATTGAAAATCCAACTAATTTCTGTTGAATTTTCCCATTATTCAGCACTTGACATAATCCATTTCCCTCAAACCCGTAGGACTCCCCTGGCACATACCCATTCAGTTGGTATTTTTCTAATGTATTCCTCAGATGTGTCTTGCATTCCTACAGCATTTTAGCACAACTCATGGAACTTTTATCAAGCAGCTACCAGAATTTGAGGTCCTCTACCTTGGGCAAGCATTTCCTCTGGGAAGTGGATTGGGACAGTTTACCCTTTTTAACTCATTATTGCCTACTGTTCAGGGATCCTAACGTCTGATAAATCAATCCCATTTTCTGGCTAGATCCCAAAGGCTAATTTCCCCCCTCAGACATTCCAAACCTGGGAATGTTAAGATAAAAGGCTGGGGGCGGGGGGGCGTGAGGATTAACGTCATCAAGTTGAGGTATAGCCACAGTTATCCATCCTTTTGGTTTAAATAAACTTTACTCACATTCTGGAAATTATGATTGGCAACATTATAACACTAGCAACATACTCCTCCACCAGACATTTGCCCTTCATACATTTTTTTCCTTAAATCGCTTTTCTATCCTGTTTAAAGCGGTAACAGGAAATTTTTGGGGGGTAAAAAAGGGAAGTTGAATCTCTCCACCATTAACTAACTGGCTGTAGTTCTTACTTCAGATGCTGTACGTCAAAGAAACACGATAAACCGAATTGAAAGCATCCGTGTGGAAATATTCGTGATAAATTGCTTCAACTGCTCTCACAATGTAAATTACCCAAACCTCATGTTAGCAGCAGGTTTGTCTCCATTCCTAGTGACACTGCTCCAGCACACGGTCCTGGAGATGGGCAGCTTCATAAATTCAGAGATTGCTGGCTCCATGAAAGACTCACAGAAATCAATCCCTCACTCCCTATCCAACAGCCCAAAACACTGGATTTATTATTTTTTTTGAAGCCTGGCGGTTTTATTTAGACTAACCCGCTTTAAACTCTCGGGATGGTGGGGAAGGTCCGGGGCAGAGAGCTCCAGGGGAGGGTAGCGGGGGGTTGGGGGAGGGGAGGTGCAGGCCCGAATCAGAGCGGGGAACATGTGAAGGCTTGTCCGCTAAAAAGAATTTAAAAAGAAAGCTCATTCCACTTTTTTAAAAAAAAACGTGGTTACCTGGAGGACACATGGGACAGCAGCCGCTCCCTTCGTTGGTGGTCCACTGATACTCCGTGGGGCCGCAGCAGAGAGCGGCGCCAGGGATAAGCAGGAGCACAATCGCTGAGAAGCAGCAGCGGGCTAGGGGCTGCATCGTGCCGCAGCGGCGCTAGGTAAATTCCCCTCCTCACAGCAAGATAACTGTCAGTCAGACCCGAGCAAGCCCCTTGAAGCTGCTGTTTTATACCGGGCGCGGGGAATTCCCCCTCTCTTCACTCTTTTTTCCACGGCCATTCTCGAGCTCCAGTTTCAGGAAACCCCAGTCGCACAAACTCAGGAGGGGCTTTTCTTTTCTGTTTCAGGGATGGAGGCTACAGCATTTCCCACCGGTCAGTGTAAGGCCTCCCCCCGGCTCCAGAGATGGGGGAAAGAAAAACAAAAGGATTTTGTTCTTCCACCCGGTTACTTTTTTCCAGCTGGAATAGGCCAATAGGTTTCAGACAAAGGTTAGAAACAAAATGAAAATTGCAGATGCTGGAACCTAAGGTAGACAAAGAGACTGGGCGAACACAGCAAGCCAGGCAGCGTCAGGAGGTGGAGAAGTCAATGTTTTGAGTGTAACCCTTCCTCAGGACTAGGGTTGGGTGTGGGTGGGGGGGGGGGGGGGAGGAGTGTGGTGAGGTGGGGATAGGTGAAGACAGGTAGAGGGTACGACCTGGTTGGCCAATGGGAAGAATGAATCCTGTTGGTGGCTGGGAGCAGTGGAAAGGAGGGGGAGGGACTGGGAAGGGAGTCAGGGGATGGAAAGAGAGGTTGAAGCTGGAGGACTCAACGTTGAGTCCTTTGGGCTGTAGGCTGCCCAGGTGGAAGATGAGGTGGCGTTCCTCCAATTTGCGGTTTAGTTCGTTGTGGCAATGGAGGAGGCCAAGGATGGTCATGACGGAAAGGGAGTGGGAAGGGAAATTAAAATGGCCGGTGACTAGGAGGTCCAGTTGGCCTCTGCGGGCCTGGCTGAGATGCTACCTGGCAAACAACGTCCGGGGGGGGGGGAGACACCCTAGCCACACTTACTAACCTGGATAGGAATGGACTGTTCACCAGGCCAAAATAGATGGGGGCATTCCCCCAAATTGCACAACCGGACTACCTTAGGAACACAGCCAGACTAGTACAGAGACTGGCACTGTGGCAAACCAGGACACTTAGCTAAACGCTGCTGGTTACCACCCAAGCAGGTCCCTCCATCCCCCCTCATTCTCCACAAGCACAGCAGCCGCAGCCCCCCACCCCAAAGTGGCAGCCTCGCCAAGCTGCCTACACTATGGCTGATCTCTTCCCCTGTGCCCCTGAAACAAACTAGAGTTGCCACGAGAGGGAGGTTCTGCAGGCGGTCTCAATACGCCTTTCCAACTCCCCATCGGAAAATCCGATGATGGATGTGGAAGTTGGGGGGAGGGGGGCTCATCTCCTTTCTGGTGGATTCTGGGGCCATCCATTCACCTGCACCTCCTTCTGCAGAACTTTCCCCGAGTTCCAAGACTGTCCGTACGGTAGGGGTTTTGGCAGTGCCCATGACAGAGCCACTTTCCCAACCTGTGAATTTTAGTGTCCGACCAGCCACTGTCCCTGATGCAGCCATCATTTCCGCTACCTGCCCATTCGCCCTCCTGGGCCAACAGACCTGATGCAAACTAAATGCCTGCATTCACTGTTCACCGGAAAGCCTCACACTGGAGACCCCGGACACCCACTATTCCATGTTGCAGGCGGCAATGATCCCAGCCCAGAACCCCCTAATCAGACAAGTTCCTGCTACGCCTGGACCTGCCCCACCACCCTCTTCTTGACCCCCTTCTTTCCTGGTTATCAAAGCCCCTTTCATCCCCCACTTTTTCTTTCCTCCACTGGGTGATACTGACAAGGTGCTTTGTCAGTTTCACTGTGCAGCTTCTGGCCTGCAGGAACTGGGCTCTCCATATGCTGCACTCGCGGACCCTCATCTCACCCTCACCCCCGCACTAGCACTCACTGGTCTGGACTTTGTGGGACCACAGGGAGTGGCAGCAGAGGTACAGCTTAGCAAGCAACAGGCTGCACTATTCTGCAACGGCTGTTCCCATTCCCCTCATTGTTAAGAGCCCGTGGCACCTTAAGGATTTAGCCCACATGATGGTGCACCGAAAGGGACACCCCCTACACTTCACGCCCCTCGGTCAAGCCCCCACCCATCTAGTAGAGATTGCCCAACTTGAGCAGAAGTTCTGTGTGCGCTGCATTCCAGCAACATTCCAATCCACTTTCACCAAGCTAGCCCCAGACACTGCCCCCCTCCTACAAGAACCCCCTTATTGCCAGCAGACCTCCCAACCTCACTGTGGGCACAACACCCCAACTACACAGGCCAAGTGAAGGCCGCCCCACCACACATTGTCAAACTATCACAATGAGCCATACTGCCATCTTTCCGGCAATACGCACTGTCCCCAGCAGCGGCAGAAGGCATCAAGCTGGTGATTGACCTCCTTCTACAGTAGGGTATCCTGGTTCCAACAAGCAGTCGCTGCAATATACCCATCCTACCCATCCCAAAACCCAGGAGGCCAGGAAAGTGGCGCTTTGTCCAAGATCTCAGAGCTGTAAATGCAATTGTAATTACCTGTTCCCCAGTGGTCCCGGACACTAACGCCATCCTCACCAGTATCCCTGTCTCCGCCACCTGCTTTTCTGTAATTGACCTCTGCTCAGCCTTTTTCTCCATCAAATTGTCCCCTGGGAATCAGTACCTTTTCGCTTTTATGTACAACGGCTACTAGTACACATGGAGCAGGACCAGGCTTCCCCAGGGTTACACGGAGAGCCCCACAGTCTATGCCACTGCAGTACACCGTACCCTCTCTACATTACACCTGCCATGCAACAGCACCCTCCTGCAGTATGCAGATGATTTGTTACTAGCCTCCATCTCCACGGAATCATGCATGCAGGACACTGTCGCATTGCTGTGCTGTCTGGCAGCGGACAGACACAGAGTCTCCATAGAAAAGATCTGCGAGGACACAGTCCAGTACTTGGGGTACGAACTCTCACATGGGCTCAGGGCACTATCCAAAGAAAGAGCTGCAGCTATCACTCAGCTCCTCCCCTTCCAGCCACAAGAACTCAGCTACAGGCTTTCCTGGGGATGGTGAATTATTGCAGGCATTGGATCCCAGACCATCGTGCCATTGACCAGCCCCTACGGGATGCAGCCTCATCAAAGAAGCCGACAAAAGTAACCTAGGCACAACAGATGGAACGGGCATTCACTGAATTGAAACAGTGACTCGTGTCTGCTCCTGCCCTGGGGGTCCCAGACTACACTCAGCCCTTCTATCTCTATGGTAATGAATCCGAGGGGTTTGCATCCGGCATCCTAACACAACTCCATGGGGATCTCCGGCACCCTTTTGCATTTTACTCTGTACACTTCCCGCCTGTTGTAAGGGGAATGCTGGTGTGTTTGAGAGCTGTGGCAGCAGCCGTGGTAACAATAGACAAGGCCACCCCCATCGTGCTGGGTGTACTCTATACAGATGGCTCATCCTTCAAGCCCTCAGACCACTGTACACTGGCAGGGTATGCCATCTGCTCCCTTCTCACAGTCCTAGAGGCAGCTGCACTGCCAGATGGCACATCTGCACAGGCTGCAGAGCTGTTTGCTGTCACTAGGGCTTGTGTCATTGCTAAAGGACACACAGCAAACATTTATACTGACTCCAGATATGCCTTCGGACTCGTCCATGACTTTGGCACACTCTGGAAATAGAGAGGCTTCATCATGTCAGCAGGAAGGCCACGACAACACACTGCATTGATCTTCAACCTCCCGGAAGCAGTGCTGTTACCCTCAGGTATAGCAATTATCAAATGCACAGCCCACACCTCTGCCACTGACCCAGTCACCCTCGGGAATGCCTCAGCTGACACAGCAGCCTGGGAAGCCGCTCTGCACCCCACCATCTAGATCCTGCAGGCCCCCAGAATAGCAAAGGCTCCAGTATTCCCTGACCTCGTGGAGGCAGTGCGAGCTGCCCAAGAAGCTGCTCCACAGCAGGAAAAGGACAGTTGGGCCCGCATCAGGGCCACACAATCTCCTTCCCTCAACCTGCTGTACACCCTGATGGCCACATCATTTGCCCAAGAGCCCACCTACACACACTGGCCCTAGCAGCCCATGGCATTGGCCACACTGGCAAGAGGGGCATGAAACACACTGTAACACCGTCCTGGTATGCACCAGGATTTACTGCCGCTGCCCAAGCCCTGCTTTCACAGTGCCTCATCTGTCTGCAGAATAATGCAGGAAAGCCTGTTGCCAAATATAACCACCCGCCAATTCCCGAAGGGCCTTTTAGCCACTTACAGATTGACTTCACACACATGCCCCAAAAACAGGGTTACAAGTTACATGTTCTCCAAATGGGTAGAGGCATTTTCCACAAGGAAGGATGACACACGTATGGCAGTTAAATGCCTCCTAAAGGATGTCATTCCCAGATTTGGAGTTCCCAGTAGCATAGAGACGGACAGGGGGACTCACTTCATGGCTAGGCTTACGACTGACATTAGCAAGGCTCGAGGGATACCATGGCGACACCACATCCCCTACCAACCCCAGTTGTCAGGCATGGTCGAGCGAATGAATGGTATCCTGAAGACCACACTGATAAAAATCACTCAAGGAACAGGACTGACCTGGCCAGATGCCTTGCCACGTGCCCTCTATACTATACGTGCACAAGCAAACCGCACGACTGGGCTCACCCCTTTTGAAGTACTTATGGGGCAGCCTATGCCCACTGTGACTAGACCTTCGAAACTCACCACGGACACAACCCTTCTTCTGACACAAGAGGCCCTCCTAGAGTATGTCCAGGCCCTTAGCAGGAGCATTAGTGCTATACACGACCAGGTCAGGGCCGCATTGCCCACACCCCTATCAGTGCTCATTCATCCATTCTGACCTGGGGACTATGTCATGATAAAATCACGAGAAAAAGATTCTCTCTCCCCTCGGTGGAAAGGCCCATACCTAATCCTAATGACGAGCTGGACTGCTGTGAAACTGGAAGGACGGCCCGAATGGACACATGCCACCCGCTACAAGAGGGTTCCACAACCAATGACCAGGGACCACACAGAGGAAGACACCACTCCAACCGCCAACAACTGATCCAACTGCTCACGGCAGCCATCGCCATCAGCACCCTCGGCCTGATCTGTCGGAATAACACACTGTGGCTTGCTAGTAAACAGGGACAAGAGGCAACACATTTCATAACCCACCGTGACTTATGGGCCAACACCTTCCTCAAAATGGCACATGGATATGCCCAGAGATTTAATCAGACCTGCTGCTGGGTGTGCACGAGGGTCCCTGTCCATTCTCACAAAGGCATTCCCTTAGCCTCAATCCCATTAAATATCTTACATTCCTGACCTTGGGAGAGCTTCTGCTGGGCCAGACTCAGACACTGAGAGCCAGCTGTCTGATACGGAGATCCCCCCCCCCCCCCCACCCGACAATCCCCCTGACTGTGGCTACATTGCCCCCTTCTTGTCCCTCCCCTAAGCAAAACAAGAAAAAAGGAGAGGGAATTATGGGAAAAGATTTGCTAACCCACGACAGGCCCACAAAAGCAAAATTGGCCAAACTGTACCAAAACAACCAGAATTCCTGAGCAGCTCACAAGCCGAATCAGACAGCACGCAGACAAGGGAATACACTTTAAGCTCCCATGAACATGACAGAACACACAGATATCTCAAAGCCCCAAGGGCAGTTTCACAACCCAGCAATACCAAAGCCACACAAAGACCAGGTCAGACAGAGAGGCACCAGCAAGGACATGCTCCAGGAACAGGACAATGGAAGCATCTCACTACTTCAGAAGAGACATTAACACCTACCTGTGAAGAGGAATGGAACCATCGATACTGTCAGTATGTTGCATTGTGTGAAGGAACAAGACATTCATTCGATAACTATTTTCCAATTAGCATCCTTGTAACTATATTACTCCATTTCCAGATACATTGTAGTTTCCCATTTCTTAATCCGTGTCATTGTGCAGCATTACTGTAAAACTCATCCTCAGCTCTGGGGAAGAGAAATCTGATCTACCTGTACAGACTGTCAGTTCTGTGTCAGCTGGTCTGTTTTCCCTTCCAGCGATATTGCTTGCAATAAACTGTTTGTCAATTTCACTTCGAGCAGTGTTTTGTGATCTCTAACCTATTGGGCAAATTTCTCGACAGTCATAAACGTCTATCTGGAGACTGTCGTCAGACATAGAAATGAAGAGCTGAAAATGTGTTGCTGGAAAAGCGCAGCAGGTCAGGCAGCATCCAAGGAACAGGAGAATCGACGTTTTGGGCATAAGCCCTTCTTCAGGAATGAGGAAAGTGTGTCCAGCAGGCTAAGATAAAAGGTAGGGAGGAGGGACTTGGGGGACGGGCGTGGGAAATGCGATAGGTGGAAGGAGGTCAAGG
>NC_057743.1:21915627-21984894 GCF_004010195.1 Chiloscyllium plagiosum | reverse complement strand
TCAATTTTTCCTGCTCCTCGGATGCTGCCTGACCTGCTGTGCTTTTCCAGCACCACCCCACTCCAGCCTATCACCCTCACCTTGACCTCCCTCCACCTATCGAATTTCCGAAGCCCCTCCCCCAAGTCCCTCCTCCCTACCTTTTATCTTAGCCTGCTGGACACACTTTCCTCATTCCTGAAGAAGGGCTTATGCCCGAAACGTCGATTCTCCTGTTCCTTGGATGCTGCCTGACCTGCTGTGGTTTTCCAGCAACACATTTTCAGCTCTGATCTCCAGCATCTGCAGCCCTCACTTTCTCTCATAGAAATGAAGAGGTCAGGAAATGGGAAGGAGGTATCTGAGATGGACCAAGTGAATTTGGGGGTGGGGTGGAAGTTGTGGGCGAAGTTTGGTCTTGCCGACTCTCACACCCAACAACCACACTCCCAGTCGCTCTCCCATTCTTCTGCTTCAGGTAATATTCCAATATCCTCCTGGAAAGCTTCCATTGAAGCTGCTTTCAGCTCAGACATTCCAGATCCTCACCACTCGCTGTTTGGAAAAGTTTTTTTTTCTTCATGTCAGCATTGCATCTTTAAACCTGTGCCCTCTGGTTCTGAATCCTCCTTGAGTTGGGATTTTTTTTCATACTCAGTGTGCTCTCTCCTGCACTCTCCAATGCTGTGCTCTCTGAGCTCCTCCCCTGTCCATTCCTGCCCTTTCTATTCTTGCTCTCTCCTCTCCTGTCCGTTCGCCCTCTCCATTCCCGCTTTCTCTTGCTCTCTCCATTCCTGCCCTCTCCAAGCTCTTGTTCTTTCCTGTTCTAGTTATAGTCCTGCTGTCTCTATGCTCCTGCTCTCTAATTGTCATCCTGCTCTCCCTGTGCTCCTGCTGCTTAACTGTGCACCTCTTCTCTACAATACTTTCCCTACTGTTCCTAGACTTCTTGTTCTCTTTAGATTACTGCTCCCTATGTTCCTGCCAAGGACTGATAGTTAATACAGTGAAAAACATGCACACCAGCTTCACTGATACTTGGAAATTATTCCTTTACTTAGCACAACATGCCTGCAGCAATTTCACAATATGAGTGTTATGTAGTTTTATGATCTAATTGGGAGGCAGTGATTATTAATTTATTTGAAAAGGGGTCTGTCATCAAAAATCACTTCAGATGCACTGATGTAATGAACAAAAATGAACATGGATTTAGATAATGCCAAACGAAGCAGGCTAATAGAATTGGATGTAGCAGCTCAGAAATGACCAAATGAGTTGGACAAGAGGATATACAGAGGGAGAAATAGTAAATAAAATTGAATGCAGCAAATTGCCCCCCTTCCTCAAAAGAAATGAAATGGAAACCAACATTCACTTGCACATGCTCACTCTCACACCCACATGGGCAACACGGTGGCTCGGTGGTTAGCACTGCTGCCTCACAGCGACAGGGACCTGGGTTTGATTCCCATCTCAGGCGACTGTCTGTGTGGAGTTTGCACATTCTCCTTGTGTCTGCTCCTGTTTCCTTCCACAATCCAAAGATGTGCAGGTTAGGTGAATTGGCCATGCTAAATTGCCTGTAGTGTTCAGGGATATGTAGGTTAGGTGCATTAGGCAGGGGTAAATGTAAAGTAATAGATTAGGGGAATGGGTCTGGGTGGGTTATTCTTCGGAGGGTCAGTGTGGACTTGTTGGGCTGAAGGGCCTGTTTTCACACTGGGATTCTACGATCTATGATCACATGCTCACTTACACACATTCACAAACACCCTCACACTCACCAGCATCCACATACTCCTTCCGATACACCCACATTATCCACACCCACTCCCTCTCATACCCACACTATTTACACCCACTCATGCACACCACCCGCACCCACTCACGACCAACACCCACAACACTCATACTCACACTCTCTCACACCCTACCACAAATGCACTCACACACACACATTGATTGAGTATTTTGAGTTTTCTATCAGTATTAGCCCTCTAACTTGCTGTGTCCTTTCAAGCCCTTACAGGGTGGCATGGTGGATCAATGGTTAGCACTACTGCCACACAGTGCCAGGGACCTGGGTTCAATTGCAGCCTCGGGTGACTGCAAGTTCTTCCTCGTGACTGTGTGGGTTTCCTCTGGGTCTTCCAGTTTCCTCCCACAGTCCAAAGATGAGCAGGTTAGGTGGATTGACCATGGGAAATGCAGGGTTACAAGGAGAGGGTAGGGGGATGGGGTGAGATGCTGTTTGGAAGGTTGGTGTGCACTCAATAGGCTGAATGGCCTGCTTCCACACTGTAAGGATTGTATGATAAGTGGTCCCCTGATTTCCAGCAGCAATGTTTCTGGATACCCAGCCCTCCTCTTCATCAAAGAATCGAGATTGGGACCTGATCAAGGTCATTGTGGGAACCTCGGGGGAAAAAATTGCAAAGCCCCAGCAGAGGTAATTGTATCATCGACAGCCACGGGTGAGGTGCTGGAAGACTGGTGGGTGGCTAATATTGTGCTATCATTTAAGAAAGGCTACAAGGAAAAGCCAGGGAACTACAGACCAATGAGCCCAATGTAGTGGGTAAGTTGTTGGAGGGTATTCTAAGAGACAGGATCTATATGCATTTGGAGGGGCAAGGGCTAATTAGGAATAGTCAGCATGGCTTTGTGTATGGGAAATCATGTCTCACAAATCTGATTGAATTTTTTGAAGAGGTGACCAAGAGGATAGATGATGGTAGACTGGTTGGGAAAGGTAGACCACATAGGATCCAGGGTGAGCTAGCCAATTGGATGCAAAATTGGCTTGACTGTAGGAGACAGAAGGTAGTGGTGGACGGTAGTTTTTTGGACTGGAGTTCTGTGACCAGCGGTGTGCCACAAGGATTGGTGCTGGGTCCACTGGCTCGTCATTTTTATAAATGATTTGAATGAGAATATAGGAAGAATGGTTAGTAAGTTTGCAGATAACATCAAAATTGGTGAAAACAGGTTATCTCAGACTACAACAGGACCTTGATAAGCTGGGCCAATGGGCCAAGGAATGGCAATGGGTTTTAATACAGATAAATCCAAGGTGTTGCATTTTGGTAACACAAACTAGGGCAGAACTCAAATAGTTAATGGTAGGGCACTGGGCAGTGTTGTCATACACATGTGGATGCAGGTACATAGTTCTTTGAAAGTGGTGTCACAGGTAGACAGTGGTGAAGAAGACATTTGGCATGCTTGCCTTCATCAGTCGGAATGTTGAGTACAGGGGTTGGAACATCATGTTACAGCTGTACAAGACAACTGGAAGGCTACATTTGGAGTCCTGTATACAATTCTGGTCACCCTGCTATATGAGGGATGTTATTAAACTGGAAATGATGCAAAAATGATCCACTCGGATGTTACTGAGACTGGAAAGTTTGAGTTGTAAGGAGAGGCTGGATAAGCTGGGACTTTCTTCCCCAGGAATATAAGAAGCTAAGGGGTGACCGTAGAGGTTTATAAACAAGGAGGGGCATAGATAGGGTATATAACACAAGGCCTTTTCCTCAGGGTAGGTGGCGTCCAAAACTAGAGGGCATAGGTTTAAGGTGAGAGAGAAATATTTCAAAGACACCTGACAGATAACACGGGGTGTTGTGTGAATGAGTTGCTAGAGGAAGTGGTAGAGGTGGGTACAATTACAACATGGCCTTTCATGCTCTCAAGACCAACTGAACATCGTCATCAAACCAGTGAAGGATGAGCCATCGTCATACAGAATAGAATGGACTATTGCAAAGAACTGTATTGATACAACCAGGAACACTACTGAAAACTACCTGCTGATCCAACCAGAGAACACACCCATGAACTAAACAACTTTGGATCCAGCCCTTCATAGTCCCATATACACTCTCAACCCACGTACTTTTTGCAAAGGAGACTCCTACTGCCTTCCGAAGATACACAAAGCCAATACACCTGGACATCCCATTGTATCAGGCAATACGACCCAGTATAAAAACCTCTCTGGCTATGTCAAGGGCATCTTACAACCCAATGTACGGGGGCTTCCAGCTGTCACTTCAGTACAGATTGCTTCCAGAAACTCAGCACCCACGGACCAGTCAAAGCAGGAACATTCCTCGTCACAATGGACGTTTCAGCACTCTACACCAGCATCCCCCACGACAATGACATCGTTGCAACAGCCTCAGCACTCAACACCAACAACCGCCAATCTCCGAGCACCATCCTTCAGCTCATCCACTTTATTCTCGACCACAATGTCTTCATCTTTGACAATCGGTTCTTCATTCAGACACTTGGAACAGCCATGGGGACCTAATTCAACCCGTGCTACACACCAGATACATTGATGACATTTTCTTCCTTTGGTCTCATAGCAAGAAGTCACTGAAACAACTGTACAGTGATATCAACAAGTTTCACCCCATCCATCAGATTCACCATGGACTACTCTTTAGAATCAGTCTCATTCTTGGACATATGTATCTCCATCAAGGATGGGCACTTCAGTATCTCACTCTACTGCAAATCCACGGATAACCTCACGATGCTACACTTCTCGAGCTTCCACCCTAAACATATTAAAACAGCCATCCCCTATGGACAAGCCATATGCATAAATAGGAACTGCTCAGATAAGAGGGAACGTGACGGACACCTGAAGGTATTGAAGGACGCCCTCATAAGAACAGGATATGATGCTCAGCTCATGGATCACCATTTCCGATGTGCCACAGCGAGAAAGTATAATGACCTCCTCAGAAGACAGATATCGGATACGACCAATAGGGTATCCTTCGACTCCGTTACCTGAAACAGAAAAACTATGCCATATTCTTCACACCCTGCGAAATATTATCGACTAAGATGAATACCTCACTACGATCTTCCCCACACCTCTACTTCTTGCCTTCAAACAACTGCCAAACCTTAAACAGACTATTGTTCGTAGGAAACTACCCAGCCTTCAGGATAACATCGACCGCAACACCACACAATCCAGCCATGGCAACCACTGCAAAACATGTCAGATCATCCACATGGATACTACATCACATGTGGGAACACCACCCACCGCATACACAACAGGTACTCATGTGACTTAGCCAATGTTGACTATCGCGTATGCTGCAGGCCAGGATGCCCCAAGGCATTGTACATTGGTGACACCATGCAGATGTTATGATAACGGCTGAATGGACACCACATAACAATCAACACACAGGGGGGATTCCATTCCAGTGGGGGAACACTGCTGCGGTCCAGGACAGTCAGCCTCTGATCCTAGGGTGAGCGTCCTCCAAGATGGACTTTGAGATTTTTTTTTATTTCAAAAATATACTTTATTCATAAAATACTTTGATGGTCTGTACAGTTGGTCATGCCATCCATATGTAAACATTTACATACAGAGATCAGAATTTATCATTTGTATATACAGGTCTGTACGTTTATCAATTATATGTCCATATATTTAGCTGAGCATCAGCAGAGCCCAAATGACTTCGTGGGCCCCCTGTTCTTCTTAGGCAGGCAGATGTTACACGGTGGTCTTTCCCCACCGCGCCTTGGCAGCAGCTGCCCCAAGCTTCAGCGCGTCCCTCAACACGTAGTCCTGGACCTTGGAATGTGCCAGTCTGCAACACTCAGTCGGGGTCAACTCCTTCAGCTGGAAGATCAACAGGTTTTGGACCATCCAGAGAGCGTCCTTCACCGAGTTGATGAAACTCCAGGCACAATTGGTGTTCGTCTTGGTGTGCGTCCCGGGGAACAGGCCGTAGAGCACGGAGTCCCGCGTCACAGCGCTGCTTGAGATGAACCTCGACAAACACCACTGCATTCCTCTCCAGACTTCCTCTGCATAGGCACATTCCAGAAGGAGGTGTGTGGCAGTCTCATCCCCCCCACAGCCGCTTCGAGGGCAGTGTGGGGTGCGGCTGAGAGTCCGGGCATGCATAAAGGATCTCACAGGCAGACCCCTTGTCACCACCAGCCAAGCCATGTCTTGGTGCTTGTTGGAAAGTTCTGGCGATGAGGCATTCTGCAAAATGACTTTGACAGTCTGCTCAGGGAACCGCTCGATAGGATCCGCCCTCTCCTTTTCCCGAAGGGTCTCAAGGACACTACATGCTGACCACTTTCTGATGGATTTGTTTTTCTTCATAAACTTCTCCACGAAGGGCAGGTGATACGGAACGGTCCAACTACTCGGAGTGTTCCGCGGCAGCGAGGCCAGGCCCATCCTTCGTAACATCGGGGACAGGTAGAACATCAGTACGTAGTGACACTTGGTGTTTGCGTACCGGGGATCCACGCACAGCTTGATGCAGCCACACGCAAAGGTGGCCATCAGGGTGAGGATGGCATTGGGTATATTTTTTCCCCTGTTGCTCAGATCTTTGTACAGCGAGTCCCTTCGGACCCGGTCCATCTTTAACCTCCATATAAATTGGAAGATAGCCCGGGTGACTGCAGCAGCACAGGTTCTGGGAATAGGCCAGACCTGTGCCACGTATAATAGCAATGACAGTGCCTCACACCTGATGACCAGGTTTTTTCCTGCGATGGAGAGCGAACGTAGCTTCCATCTGCCCAGTTTCTGCCTCACATTGCTGATACGCTCCTCCCAAGACTTGGCGCATGCCCCAGCCCCCCCGAACCAAATACCCATCACCTTCAGGTGGTCGGTCCTGACGGTGAAGGGGATTGAGGATTGGTCGGCCCAGTTCCCGAAGAGCATGGCCTCCCTCTTGCCTCGGTTTACCTTGGCTCCCGAGGCCCGTTTGAACTGGTCACATATGCACATGAGTCTGTGTACGGATAGTGGATCCGAGCAGAAAATGGCGACGTCATCTGTGTACAGGGTGGCCTTGACTTGCAGGCCCCCGCTGCCAGGAATAGTCAGCCCTGTCAGGCTCACATCCTTCCTGACGGACTCGGCAAATGGCTCTATGCAGCACACAAACAAGGCAGGAGAGAGGGGGCAGCCCTGATTCCAGATCTGACTGGGAAGCTATCTGATTCCCACCCATTGATTGAGACTGCACTGACAATGTTGGTGTAGAGCAGTCTGATCCAATTGCAGATTCCCTCCCCAAAGCCCATTTTGGAGAGAACATCTCTCATATACCTGTGTGATATCCTGTCAAAGGCTTTCTCCTGGTCCAGGCTGATCAGGCAGGTGTCCAACCCTCTGTGCTGCACGTAGGCGATCGTATCCCTGAGGAGTGCGAGACTCTCAGCGATCTTCCTGCCCGTTACAGCACAGGTTTGGTCAGGGTGAATCACCGACCCGAGAGCAGACCTGACCCGGTTGGCGAGTACCTTTGACAGAATTTTGTAATCCGCATTCAACAGTGAGATTGGTCTCCAAGATGGGCTTTGAGATACGCAACAACGCAAAATCACTGAGCAGAGGCTGATAGCTAAGTTCATACCCATGAGGATGGCCTCACCCGTGCTCTTGGCTCATGTCACACTACAGGTGACCCCACCACACTATATATATATACACACACACACACACACACACACACACACTCATTCAAGATTCTTTTCTGCCAATGAAATAGCAGGACCTCACACCTAAAGTGCAATGTCTAACCTAAAATGTCACCCATGTACATTGATAAACCTTTAGTTATCTAGACACGCACACTTGAAAGGAGTCTGGATTTTGCATTGTTATCAGAATTCTGCCTCTTAACTGATCAAGGGATTCAACAAGGGACGCCTGAGGAAGGAGCTGAGCTCTGAAAGCTTGCAATGTCAAATAAACCTGTCGGACCATAACCTGGTGTTGTTTGATATTTAATATTTAAAACATATTTGAACAGGTACATGGATAGGAACGTATAGAGGGAGATGGGTCAAACGCAAGCAAATGGAATTAGTTCAATTTAGGAAACCTGGTTGACATAGATGAGTTGGATCGAAAGGTCTGTTTCTGTGCTGTATGACCCACACTCTACCACAGATACAACCACAGACTCCCACACACCCACACAGTCCTACAAATGCATTCACCCACATTCACACAAACTCCGACACATATGCTTACATGTCACAAACTCTAGTTTTGAAATACTGATGGATGAGGCTGAAAGAGTTTGGAGGTTCAAAGGACACTCAAGATGCTCACACTAGACAAAGCAGCAGCAATGAAGGCAACAGCTTATTAAAATCGCTGTCAAATTATTGGATAAAATCAGTGGGAGTGCAGATCATACTGCACACACTCGAATCAGACATTCCCTCTAGTCATTCAGACAAATGAGAAGTATTCAACATGCTGGAGATAAAGTTCTGAGTTATAAAGAGAGACTTTAGAAACTTGAAAGGAATTTGAACTTTCACTTCTGAACTGTGAAACGAATGGAATGATTGTTTCTCTCACTGAGAGGTGGGAGCTGCTTTCATGCGAGGAGGAGGAGAATTTGGGATCGAAACAACATCATTTAAAACCTCTCTGCTCCTTCCTAAGACAAAGTGCCGTCTTCATTCCAAAAACTAACCACAGAAGCTAGTTTCAAAATGGCCAAAGAGTTATTAAGGCTAATCCCCCCCCCCCCCCCCCCCACCCTCTGGTTCAGACAAGGGTGAAAAACCAGCTCTTCACTGTAGATGGGAGATGGTACCATGTCAGTTAACCAGAAAGCAATGCCCCAAGGTAGCCAAGCATCTAAAAACTTGAAGCATGGCACCCTAGCTTGGCATCAGCAGTGTAGGAAGTTTATGACTTGGTTTCTATGATAAAACACCGAATCACAGGTTTGTTTTGTTGTGGACACAGCCCTACCTCAGTAAATTGTATAGCACCAGCCCCATTTTACCTGACCAAACACACCAGTACAAGTCTGTGTCCTTCCTACTTCAGTCTCCTCCACATACAGCTGCCGTCACAGCCTATGTGCTCTCGTCTACATTTGATGTTTCTTCACTGCACCATCCAAATTATACTCCACTGACATACAGTGGAGCCACTACTTTTCAGCAGGCCACTCACTGACACATCCCATTGCCTTAGGCAGGAGAAGATAGCAGCACAGGACTCAGAGTCATACAGCATGGAAACAGATCCTTTGATCTACCCAGTCCATGCCGAACATAATCCCAAACTAAATAGTCCCACCTGCCTGCTCCTGGCCCATATCCATCTAAACATTTCCTATTCATATGTCCAATGTCTTTTAAACATTGTAATTGTACCCTCATCCACCACTTCCTCAGGGAGTTTGTTCCACATCAAGGACAGAATCACATTGGCATCAGTTTAGGCTTGGCAGCAGGTGGCAGGCACCAAGGCTCAGCTCGAGCTATCATGGATAATGAAACAGAAGTAAACATGGGAACAGGAAGAGGCCATTCAGCTCCTCAAACCTATTTCACCAGTTAGATCATCACTGATCTGTATCTTAGCTCCATCAACCTGTGTTGTCACATAACTCCTGTCAATCTCAGTATTGACATTTTCAACTGATCCCCAGCCTCAACAGTTTTTTGGGGAAAAAGTGTTCCAGATTTCAGTGACTGAAAAAGTGCTTTCTGATTCATCTCAGATGGGCCTGGCACTCATTTTAAGGTTGAGATGTCTTCATCTGGAAGGGGCTTTGCTCTCAAACTGCCCGTCTCTCATCACTGAGTTCAGCCTGGGGTTTCACTAAGCAGCCACACTAGTGCCACCAGCAACTGAACATGGTGCCTTTATGAAACCTTTGCAAGTTCCGGGGATCATTGGAGGAGCGAGAGGATAGTATGCTAGAAGATGCACAATACTCAGTCTCTCCCATGCAAACACCAGCCCAGAAACTGATATCCAACAATTGGTAGATAGGGATATGTGGGCCCTGACAACAGTCCAGCAATAGTACTGAAGTAATGTGCTTCATTACTTGCAAAGATTTCATAAAGGCACCATGTTCAGTTGCTGGTGACACTAGTGTGGCTGCTTAGTGAAACCCCAGGCTGAACTCAGTGATGAGAGACGGGCAGTTTGAGAGCAAAGCCCCTTCCAGATGAAGGCATCTCAACCTTAAAATGAGTGCCAGGCCAATCTGAGATGAATCAGAAAGCACTTTTTCAGTCACTAGTAATTAGCTATACCCCTTGCCAAGCCGTTCCAGCTACAACTCTGGCATCTTCCTGACAATGTGGAAAATTGCCCAGGTATATCCTGTATACAGAAAGCAGAACAAATTCAACTCTGCTAATTACCAACCCATCAGCCTACTCTCGAACATCAGTAAAATGCTGGAAGGTGTCATCAACTGTGCTCTCAATCAGCACCTGCTCAGCAATAACCTGCTCAGTGACATCCTGTTTGGGTTGCGCCAGGGCCACTCAGCTCCTGACCTCATTATAGCCTTGGTTTAAACAAGGACAAAAGAGCTGAATATCAGAGGCAAGAGTGGCAGTCCTTGACATCAAGACTGCATTCGACAGAGTGTGGCATCAAGCAGAAACAAAAACAGAAGTTGCTGGAAAAGCTCAGCAGGTCTGTTGGCATCTGTGAGGAAAAGTCAGAGTTAACGTTTTGGGTCTGGTCCCAACATAGATGCTACCAGACCTGCTGAGCTTTTCCAATAACTTCTGTTTTTGTTTCTGATTTACAGCATCCACAGTTCTTTTGATTTTTATTTAAAATGGCGTCAAGCAGCCCTAGCAAAACTGGAATCAATGTATCTTAGGCAAACTCTCCAGTGATTGATGTCATACCTGGCACACGGAAGATGGTTGTGGTTGTTGGAGGTCAGTCATCTCAGCAGGAGTTCCTCAGGGTATTGTCCTATGTCTAACCATCTTCAGTTGCTTCATCAATGACCTTCCTTCCATTATAATGTCAGATGTGGGGATGTTTGCTGATGATAGTGCAATGTTCAGCCCCATTCAAGACTCCTCAGATACTGAAGCAGTCCATGTTCAAATGCAACATAATCTGGGTAGTATCCAGGCTTGGGCTGACAAGTAACAAGAAACATTTGCACCACACATATGCCAGGCAATGACCATCTCCAAAAAGACACAATCCAACCGTTGTCACTTGACATTCAATGGTGCAAATATCATTGACTCCCCAAAGCTGTCCACCATCTACAGGCACAAGTCAAGAATGTGTTGGAATACTACCCACTTGCCCAGATGAGTGCAGCTCCAACAACACTCAAGAAGCTTGACACTATCAAGGACAAAGCAGCCTGCTTGAGTAGCACCACATCCACAAACATCCACCCCCTCCACTCAGTATTAGCAGTGTATATTATCTACAAGATGCACTGCAGAAACTCAAAGATCCTTCAACAGCACCTTCCAAACCCAGGACCATCTAGAAGGGCAAGGGCAGCAGATACATAGGACCACCACCAACAGCAAGTTTCCCTCCAAGGCACTCCCCATCTTGATTTGGAAATAAATTGCTATTCCTTCACTGTCACTGGGACCAAATCTTAGCATTTCCTCCCTAATGGCATTGTGTGTCACCTACAGCAGGTGGACTGCAGCAGTTCAGCAACACAACTCACCACCAACTTCTCAAGGACAACGAAGGAGATACAATAAACACTGGCCAGCCAGTGATGCCCATGTCCCACCAGTAAATAAAAAAGTGTTTCCAACAAGTAGTGCACCAAGGACAAAGATGTGAGATCAAGGGCAGAGCAATTGGACTGCTGATGCTACAGCTCACCAGAGGACACATTCAAATTCCAATCCAATGTAGTTTCCAAAGCCCAGTCTAGAGGAGGATGCACTAGAGAGCTGGTCAGCAGAGCTATGTATTGGACAATGTAGACAAGTCAATTTCTAATTTGCACGTAGCACATTGAAGCATCGAAACTCACGGTAAATCAAGCAGTTACCTACAGCTCTCAGAACTTACAAACAGATCACTTATGGGTACTGAGCTCAAAAGAATGGATTGGGGGAGGGGGAGCAGTCCAAAAATTCTTCACATACTTAATCTGTTGTCCCACAGAATAAAGCAAGTGCTGGTGTGCATAATTACTGGCAGAGGCACTATAGGAGAGGCATATGCTTTCCACTTTCAAATGGGTTTTTGCTTGTTCTCCTTCCACCTACACGTTGTATGAAGCAATATCAACTGAACCTGACTACCCTAGCAGCAATGACATGCACTAGTCTATAGCCAGCAAATTCACAGGAACAGAATTTCTTGGGATGAACTAGTCAAGGCGTGTCCTCATGGAGAGCATAGCTGCCTATCACTTCCTGAACTATAATTCGTGGACAATTATCTTATAAGGCCATAATGGGAACACAGGACAGACTAGGAGAATGGATCGGAGTAATCTTTAGTTTCTGTATGTGTCTCTGGTATTTGCAAATTGCATTTTCACATGGATGCCATGTGTTGTGTTCGAATAGAAGACTTGGCCAGTGACGGGATGAGATGGTGAAAAATCCCTTGCTGGCTTTTGGTGGGACACTCATTGAAAGATACAGTGGCAGGATGGATTGAGGCGCAGGTGGGAAAGAGCTGAATTCTGCAAAGCTCTTCAGGTTAACATCAATCAGGTGGAGTTAATGCTTCCAAATAAACCTGTTGGACAATAACCTAGTGTTGTGTGATTTTTTTTTTAACCATATAATATCTATCATTGTGTGATATTGGAGAAGGGCATGAGACATGTATAGAGTTTGAACTGGTACACTGAATCATCTTAGCAGAAACAAGGAACAAAAAACTTCACTAGAATTGCCCAGTTTACTGATTCAGTGTTGGAGATAACTCATTCACCAATAATTATTTTTGGAGATTTGTAATTACCACTTCCTATAGGTCTGATAGGTTGAAACCTGAGCGGAAGCCTATTTACACAGGACTCAGCACTTCTGTGGGTGGCTGACTGAAAATATATTTCTACAATAATTTGGACAAAAATAAGATTTCTTTAAAAAAATATTCATCATGGAACGTGGTTGTCACTGGCTGGCCAGCATTTATTTCTTCATCCGCAGTTCCCCTTCAGGTGGCAGTGAGCTGCCTTCTTGAAGCACAACAGTTCACCTGCTCTGGGTTGACCCACAATGCCATAGGGGGAGAATGCGAGAATTTTGGCCTAGCAACAGTGAAGGAATGGCAATATATTTCCAAGTCAGGATGGTGAATGGCTTGAAAGGGAACTTGAAGGTGATGGCGGTGTTCCCAAATCTCTGCTGCCATTGCCCTTCTAGATAGAAATGGTCATGGGTTTGGAAGGTGCTGCCTTAAGGTCTTCGGTGAATTTCTGCAGTGCATCTTGTAAATGCACTGAGTGTCAGTAGTAGAGGATGAAATCCATGTTTGCGGATTTGTGCCAATCAAGCAGATGTCCTAGATGGTGTCAAGCTTTAGTGTTTTGGAGCTGCACCACTCAGGCAAGTGGCGAGTACTCTACCACAATCCTGGCTTGTGTCTTGTAGGTGATAGATCGGTTTTGGGGAATCAGGTAGTCAGTTACTTGCCATAGTATTTCAAGCCTCTGACCTGCTCTTGTAGCTACTATGCTTATGTGGCAAGTCCAGTTGAGTTTCTGGTCAAACACACATGCACTAGTAACTTACATTGGACATAGCAGCCCTAACATGCATGACTTCCTTTGAAGATTGAGAGTGATGGTTTAAGTTTGCCTTCACCAGCCTTAGCGCCATAGTGGCCTGGTCAATGCATACTCCAGTGATTGAATAAATTGGTCAAAACTGATATGCAGTAGTTTTAATACCAAATAGGTGTGAATCCAATTAAATAGATGGCCTGCACTCAGACTGCACAGGGTATGATTAGTGTACAAAATTCATGACAGCCTCTTTTCACACATCCAGAAAGAAAACCTTAAAGAGATGTTAGGCTTATTTAGTACATTAGAGTCCCAACCCCAGTTGAGGTGCCCTATATAATTTAGTTACTTTTTTATACTTCTAGATGGGCAAAAAGCTTCAAAAAACACTTGCAAATGTTGGGTGTAAGATGCATATGCGCAGACTGCTCTTTGTCTTTGCAAGGTCCAGGAAGTCTGGGTCAAAGAACATTCTGCAATGGAATCTGTTCTCCAAGTTGTCAATCATTTGCAGGTACAGTCAAAGCCTGGTGTTCCTATTGTCTTTACAAACACAGTTTCTGTGAATTTCTGCCAAAATTGCCACCTGATGCTGGAGAAATTCCTCCTGTTCAACATGTCGAAGATTCTCCATTATTCCTATGACACTGTACAGTTACTAAGCAAAGTCAAGAAAGCTCGAGAATACAGTTGAAATTTTGCCACCTTGTTTCCATTTTAATTGCTCGATAAACATTCAAATCATTTCTACTTGTATACATTTAAAGATGCACAATATCAAATTTCAATTGTTCAAATTTGTTGATGCACGTACTTTGTGACTGAAAAGACTGGGCTGTTTTACAAAACATGCCGCACCACTTGTGGTTTACGAAAGAACAATGAAAGCTGACTGTTCATCTCCCCTGTTATTCCACATTAAAGTGTATCACTCAAAAACCTCCTTCAAAATGGTTTAAAGAAACAAAAGAAATACCATAATGTGGAGACAGCAGTATAGACAGATAATGTCACTGTAAATGATCAAGACTACATTTTCATTGGAGTAATTCTATGATTTCTAAGCTTTATAGTGCAAATTTTTCATCTGTTTTAGCATTTGTATGTTATTTATAAAAAATATTATTGGTTTAAATTCCACTGGCTGCCATGATGGGATTTGACTTCACATCTCCCTGGGGCCCTGTATTACCAGTCCAATGACACTATGCTAGCAGCTCCACCTACTTTCCACCCATTTAAATGTGAATTTTTGATCTATTCTTCATTTTATTTTGAATTATATTCTGGGTTTATCTATTGTTTCATGTTGTTTTACATACTTTTAATGAGATCTTCTTTTCCAATACTGGCAGAAAAAAGTTTAAACTCAAGAGTCTCAGTCTTTCTCCTACCTTTAAACTTGGCGATCTTTCCAACGTTTTATGGATGATATTAACTGAACACAATTGCTCCAAGGCATTACTGTAAAATCTTAACAAAGTATCACAAAAGACTAAAGAAAATGAACAAATTACTTTGCACCTGATATGCTCATTATACAAATGGAGGAACGAGGAAGTAACAGACTGACAGTGTGTATAGATTCAAAAGAAAACTCGATACCTGTAAATAGTAAAGAAGATGGAGGAAGGACCGAAGGGTCTGATCCCATGCTGTACATCTCTATGAATAACAATGTTTGTGATTTTTCAAGTACACAACTAATCAGATGGGTTGGAATGGTCTCCATCTGTTCCAGATGGACACATTCTCTGTTAATTTGTGCACTGCTATTTTGGGGGAACAATTCTAATTTTTTTGTTGTTTTGTGGCAAAATTTATAATTTGGAAATGAAAACTCTACTTATTTTTCCTTTCCAATTTCACTCACTACAAGCAACCGGATACTTATACAATTCATACCAAATAAAGCGTTAAATGTGCCCATCCAAAAGCATAACAATGAAATCTTTTGAAGAATGTTCAGTTGCACCTACTGTTTTGCATTGTTACAATAAGCGGATATTTAAATTATGGTAGCCGGGTCATATAATCCTTGATTCCATACACTTTTGCACAAATGATTTTGGTTGTGCCTCACAAAATGAAAAAATATTTAAAATTCACAATAAATTGTCACAACCTTTGGTGCACTGTAGAGGAATACATTTAGCAGGCAATTGGAAATCACAGTGTGATTGGGAGGAACTTTACATTAGGTTACACAAAGATACAAAAGCAATGCTTGCAATGCATGATATCTCAAAAAGGGTCATGTTGTACCACAACACCCTGAAACACTGGAACTCATCTAAACACGTGCGAAAACATTATTCTTCATTTTGATCACTAAAAACAATTCTAATGCATTTATTTCTCTCAGCCATGATTTTATTAGATAAGTGCACGTGTCATAAACAGATTCACTTGAACAATAAATATTATGAGAAAAGGTAATCAACGTCAAACCGAAAGTATAGCAAGATAAAGCTGGTTCAAATTACTGAAGCAAATATTCATAAAATTATCAGATTTTCCCTGGTAACTCAAATAGTTACTATCAATGGTGGTTTAATGAAATTCCAGCACAGCAACATAATCTGGTACAGCTAACTTTTTGAGACACTCATTCTGGAATGCTCTTCTGTGATCTAAACTTGTATCATAGGCTTTCTGCAAAACTATGAAAACAAATGCATTAGGTACCAATTGCAAAGATAATTCCTAGGGAAAAAAACAGCAATATTGAAACATTGCTTTATTATCCTGAAAATCTTCTACCACAAAACCTTTCAAAGAGTTCTGTTGATATAGATATATCAACTCAAATTACTGTATTGATTGCAGAACACTAATCTTGCAGAGAGTAACACTGGATTAATACTAAAGATCATTAACTATCTCCTTCAAGCACAGTTCAGAGTCTCTGGTAACCATTTCTTAATTACGATCTGGCAGCATTTACCATGGACAGACGAGTTTATGGTAAAAACAACTTGAGCTCTGTACATTTTGAGGGAGACAGTAATCTTGTTCATTTATATAAATCTGTGGTGAAACATCACACAGACAAAACCAGAATTTTAGAGACAGAATTCAGGAATCCTGCTTCTGCAACTGGATGAACTTTGCCTTTTGCACTTACACTATTTTTGTATTTCCAAAGGCACAACAAACCACTGTGATAAAAATTGTGATCAGATTAGGAGAGAGAATCCTGTCTGGCATGTCTACTGGACTAACACTTTAGATAGGGATCATGGTTAGAAGTCTCACAATCTCAGTACATGCTGTTGTTTCTTGCTGCCTTTGAGGTAATTTGCAAATTCACTGCATGTAAACCAACTGTAGCAGCCATGTAAGCTTTTAAAAGGAAACTACAAATTTTGATTATTAATAGGACATTCATTACCAATTAATGTAACCACTGTGTCCTGGTTACAGCAGTGCCATTGCTGATTGCAGGATGAGCAAGAAGCTCTTCACCATATCTTAGTGGAGATTCATATTACATTTCACAATAGCTGACAATGGTGATGTATCTCAATGCAAACTCAACAAGGTACAGCAATTGTGACTACTCAGCATGAAGAGTTCGTCTCATCCTAGCACAATGTTGCAAGAGTCCTCTATGGGCCAGCTTGTCTGAGTGATACACAGTACTGGTCACACTCACTGGTCCCTAAACACTGCTCCATCTCACACTTTGTGGTCGTTCAGAAATTATAGCATTAAAGCGGGGACTGCTTGGTTTTCTCTGAGAGATGAGACTTTACACAAAGCAATAAGCGGTCTTACTGTTTTAAGGTTGACAAAGTCTTGAATAGCTGGGGAAATTTAACAGGATACAAACAGCAGTAATATGAAAAGCAATTTTTCAATAAGCATATTTCTGGTTGATACAACTGGAGATTCCAAGTAGATGATTCTGATACAGGATCTTTGCTTTTCAGAATTCTTCATGAACGCTCTGAGCGTAATTCATTAGTTTACTTCCTGTAAAGTACTCGCTGTATT
Organism: Chiloscyllium plagiosum; assembly: GCF_004010195.1. Lineage (NCBI taxonomy): Eukaryota > Metazoa > Chordata > Chondrichthyes > Orectolobiformes > Hemiscylliidae > Chiloscyllium > Chiloscyllium plagiosum. The sequence goes on along the minus strand of NC_057743.1, from coordinate 21,967,360 downwards.
TCAGGATCTCTTCTAGTTCAAGGTAGTGGTCTTGATTCTCATCTGCAACAGCTATCATCTGCTTGGCCTCATTCAGGGCACTGTATTCATTCATGGGATCCATGTATTCCTGTCAATTTAATAATACCAAATTAACTACAGTTGATTTCTACGTGGGAGAGCAAAGCATGAACTTGAAGAGGCAGATTTTTTTAATGAGAAAAGTCACAAACATATATCTCATAACACTCAGCAGGCTACTAACCCTCAGCTTTTTGTTCGTGTTTTGTTGCATTTATTTAATTTTTGGCTATGTGATGACAAGCAGTGCTAGAACATAGCATCTAATTCAAGCTCCTTTGTCTTCCATCCGTGGTAAGAGCTGGAAAAAGCAGTTGTGATTCATTCTTCTCAAATGAATTCTTTTCTTGTAGCTTTCCTTGTTTGGGAGAAGTTTCTCTGAAAAATGTGACTCTTTTTACCAACCAACTCCCACTTCCTTAAGTCACTGTCCACATGGAGATACAAGCACTTTAACAAATACAAACCTGTATACTTACCTGCTATTGAGGAGAGTATTGCCCAACTTTTGGGTTTTGTTCAATTCTAACCACCTACCTCACTTTGACTCCTCAGTAGCTGCAGCTTCAGAGCTATCAATCCAATGAGATTTCAACATAAACTGCAGTGTATCAGCCATGGCTCAGTTGGTAGTGCACACACACACCTTGAAGCAGGGCTTGAGAACAAAAATCAAAGCTGACACTCAAGCCCAGGATGGAGATGTTAAATTGAGGCTCCTCCTGTCTGACTGAGTGAATATAAAAGATCCCATGGCATTCACTTGAAAAGGAGCAGTGGAGTCATTCACAGTAGCTTGGCCAATATTTATTCCTCCTTCAGTGTTACAAAAACTGTGAATCTGGTCATTATCATATTAACGTTTACACAGCTTACTGTTTGCAGATTGGATGCTAGATTTCGTACATTACCACAGTGACTACACTTCAAAAAGTAGTTCATTTGTTGTAAAGCAGGTTGGAGGAGTTGACTGTAGGGAAAGGATGAATAGGCTGGGGCTGTTTTCCCTGGAGCGAAGGCTGAGGGGTGATCTTATAGAGATTTATAAAATTATGAGGGGCATGGATAGAACAAATAGACAAAGTCTTTTTCCTGGGGCGGGGGAACCCAGAACTAGAGGGCATAGGTTTAGGGTGAGAGGGGAAGATATAAAAGGAACCTAAGTGGCAACTTTTTCATGCAGAGGTGGTGCATTTATGGAATCAGCTGCCAGAAGAAGTGGTGGAGGCTGGTACAATTGCAACATTTAAAAGGCATCTGGATGGGTATAAGAATAAGAAGGGTTTAGAGGGATATGGGCCAAATGCTGGCAAATGGGACTAGATTAGGTGGAATATCTGGTCGGCATGGTCTAGTTAGACTGAAGGATCTGTTTCTGTGCTGTACATCTGTGACTCTAAAGTGCTTTCAGAAGTCCAGTGGATGTGAATAGCATTCTATAGAATCAGAATCCCTACCATTTGGCCCATTGAGTCTGTACTGACCCTCTGAAGATCATCACACTGCGTTCCCGACCCTAACCCTGAACTTCTCATGTATATTTCCACTTAGCCTGCACATCTTGGACACTACGAGGAAATTTAAAATGGTCCATCCACCTAATCTGCATATCTTTCCACTGAGAGGACAGACGCAGACATGGGATGAACGTGCAACTCCACAGAGACAGCTGCCCAATGGTGGAACTTAACCTGGGTCCCTGGCAATGAGAGGGGACCACTGACAAGTTGCATGCCATTCCCTCTTTTTAAAGAAAAAGGATCAAGGTATTAATTTATTCTAAATAGCTGTAATCTATACTCTCTTAAGAAAGCATGACGTGGCTCTCTGGATCATGACAGCTCCTGAACAGCCAGCCTGCCATGAGCCTCAGGATCTCAAAGCAGCACTCAGCCCTGTTATTTTACTGAGGACAGAAATGATCACCCTCAAAGTCCAGCAACTGTGTCCTGCTCCTAGAACATCTGAGTGCCATTGCATCAATTAGACATTGGGCTTTTCAATCTTTCCTAAAACAAATAGATCAGAATTGTGCAGACATTACACTGTGGGAAAGGCGAATAGGCGAGATTTCGGCCAAGGGGCACCATTCACTATTTTAACCCTTTTCAAAGACTCCAACTTAAACAGCAGTAGTGCCACCTGAGGAACGGGTAGGTTTGGATGAAATGTTAAAATTAAGACAGAATCTGGTCTCTCACGGCGATACAAAAAGATCCTGTCGCACGGTTTTGAAGAGCAGCAGGTGAATACTATCCGGGCGCCCTGGTCAATATGTACACCTAAAGCAACATGGCCAAAATAGATCATATGCTCATTATCACTTGCTGTTTATGAATGTTTGATGCATAAAAATTGTAGTGTAGGAATGGGAGCAATCAACAGGGAAATGTGTATTTCTCAAAACAATAGGCACAAACATCACAAAACCAAAGATGAAAGGAAGCCATATCACAAAAAAAGGGAAGTATGAGCTTTGTTCATCTGCGAAAAGCAAGACTGGCCCATGCTATACTCACACAAGGACAGTCTGATGCTGGTACTAAAATGTACTGAGCATTGATGTTGGATGCTGGAAATGTCTCCCGTGGTTATGAATTTCGGAAAACTGCAATGCCTCTAACAATGAACTGGTTAGCCAAAAACACGAATCAAAAACTGTATTGTTCTAAATCAACAGTACTCCTTTCTGGCAATGCTACAAGTCTCATTTTCTGCTTCCCCTCAGCTGGAGGAAAGATGCCAAACTGAAGAGGAAGAAATTCTAAACAAGGATAGGTCAAATAAAATTCAGGAGAAATAGGATTGGTTGCATAGCTTTAAGAACTGGTCACTGTGTACATTCGTGGAGGAAAAGAGTTGAAACTCAACCTGAGGAAGATCAGAGCCAAGAAGGTCACGTCAACAGAATAAGGAAAATGTGATTAATAAACTATTTTCACCCTCTCAAAAAAAAGGGGTGGATTATAGTCAATTAAGTACATGAAGAAAGTGCTTAGGATGCCTTGAAGTGATGAATGGTGCCATTAAGTGCAAGTCTTTCTTATTTTCTTAGTCACGAAGTGTGACTGTGAAACTCCGAATCCAAGACCCTGCACTGGAGTAAGGGAGAAGCAGTGTTTAACTGGAATTGTAACAAAGTTGAAAACATTCAAACAGAAATTAAACTAATGTAACTCAGCAAAAGAAAGCAAGCTATTAGCAAGAAGCCTTACCCACTTCCCTTTACACAAGGCAAGATACACAGAACCTCAACCACTCCTGGAAAGTGGTAAATTCAGTTCTCAGAAACATTTTACTCTGGTTTTACACTTAAATGAACTTTAACCATTAAAGTCTTTATTTTTACCTACAATTTTCACATGGTACAAGGGCTCTCTCAAAATACGTCTTGAAATGAAGATAAATCTGCCAGTTCATTGACAAAGCTGCAAAACACATTTGCAGAGTTCTCCACTTCCTTTTGTTTTTGTTAAAAGAAACTGCACTTGAGTACAGCTTACTTGGTTTTTGTGGGTGATGGGGAACGTCTGCTTATTCAACAACTCGGTACAAGGAGGAAAACCCAATCTGTTCCATTGTAACTTCTAGTGCTCAATATTTTAAACATCTCATAGAAAGAAAAGATTTGCATTTCTATAGTTCCTTTCACATCAATAGTGCATTAATGGGAAAATTTACCCTCCCCCCCCCCCCCGCCTCAAAAGTACTTTACAGGCAGTAAAATACTTTTCGAAGTTCAGGGAGTTGCATAACAAAGGAAACAACAGTTAATTTGCACACAGCAATGTGATAATAACCAGCTCATCATTTTTGTTTATATTGGTCAGGAGGCTGGGAAGACTCTTTCCGCACTTGGTCAAATAGTGCATTGGAATCCTTATATCCACGAGAGGAAGACAAGGAATGGTTTAACTAGGTTCTGACAGTACAGAAGTCCCTCAGCACTTTCGCCATCCTTAAAAACTCAAAAACCAGCAGTCATCTGACTGATAGGTATCAAATCCTGCTGGAGCTGCTGAAAATGGATATAGCAGGGGTGCCATCAACTATCTGGCTGGTGGATAGAGTAACCACAACAGTCATTAAATTCAGTCCATAAAGAGTCAACAAGGCCAAATCTACGACATGAACTGTTGGCTAGGTTGACCTTAGGCAACTGACCAGAGGCTGAAGATCAAACCCTGACCTTCTGGATCAATTTAGCTAAAATGCTACACCAAACATTGCTTTCATTCTGAGAGGTGGCATCAGCAATTTTCAAGAATTTGACTGGAAGACAACTGGGTAACATCCAGCAGATACCAATCTTGAGAAATGTTTATTCTCCTTGGATAGCAGGAACGCATGCCAAATACCAATCTAAGCAATCACGATGCCAGTAGGAATGAATTTAACTTGTCACACTATGTAAATCTGACGAATCAGTTCATATAAAAGTTAATTATATGGTCTGGACTTTTTTTTTTATCCTTATCTCATTTGTTCACATTTTGATCTTTATTTGCCTAAATTGGGGTAAAGCGGGTTTGCAGAGGTGTGTAATTAATAGCACAATCATAGTTTGCATATCTTATTTTTAAGAAATTACCATTGCCAGTTACTACAGATCTGTACCCAGAGTTAAGGTTTCCGGTATTGAACATAGATTGGTGTTGATCTTAAATGTAGATTGCAAGATGGTGCAAAAGAAAAGCGATATATCAATTTTGACAGCAAAAACCAAAATATTTGTATGACATGCAGCTATTGTGTGGCTGCCAAATACTCCCTTCCAATTATAAGTAATATTATATACAATCCGCTTAACCTACGTTCGTGTTCTCAAAAATAATGTGGTTTTAACGCTCTCATCATTACTAAAGGGTTTTTGAAGAAAATACCCACCTCCAGCTCTTCCATTGTGACAATGCCATCTCGATCAGCATCAATAACCTCCTCAAACTCCTTTCTTCTTTCCTTGACCCAATCGTCATCTATGTCTTGAGCCTCTTGGTTTTCCACTGTGCCAACTGGCAATGAAATGAATTCCGATACAGTCAACCTTTTGTCTCCATCTTGATCTGCAGAAAAGAATCCCAATGTATTAGCGTTACTGTGCGTGTGTGTGTGTGTGCACATATGCACACGGGGTGGGGGGGGGGGGGGGGGGGGGGGGGAGGAGGAGGAGAAGAGAGAGAATCATGTAAAGTGTAAAGACTGCTGCACCTCACCAGGTTGGGCCCCCTTCCCAAGTGTCAAGATGGACCCTACCCTGGGATTTAGGACACTGTCAATCATTTTCCAAAAGAGGTCACCAAAAATGCCACAAGCGATGCTTGAATCCAGCAACCTCTGTCCCAAACAATCTCCATCCATCACCACTCTCCTCCGCCTGGCTGAACTTGTTCTCTCTCTCAACAACTTCTCCTTCAACTCCTCCCATTTTCTCCAAATCAAAGGTGTAGCAATGGGTATCCACATGGGTCCTAGCTATGCCTGCCTTTTCACAGGGTATGTAGAACATTTCTTATTCCAGGCCTACCTGGGTCCCCTCCCACAACTGCTTTATCGGTACATCGATGATTATTTCAGTGCGACTTCATGCTCTCATCCTGACATGGAAAAATTCATAAACTTCGCTTCCAGTTTCCATCCCTCCATCACCTTCACCTGGTCCATCTCCGATACTTGCCTTCCTTTCCTTGACCTTTCCATCTCCATTTCCGGCAACAGTCTATCCACTAATTCCCACAGCTATCTGGACTACAGCTCTTCTCACCCTAAGTCCTGTAAGGACTCTATCCCTTTCTCTCGGCACCTTCGCCTCCGCCGCATTTGTTCTGATGAGGCCACTTTCCAAAGCGGTGTTCTTAATATGTGCTCCTTCTTCTCCAACTGTGGCTTACCACCTACAGTTGTTGACAGGGCTCTCGACAGCGTGCGGCCCATCTCCCGTGCCATGACCCTCACCTCCTTCCTCCGCTGCCAGAACAAGGATAGGGTCCCTCTTGTTCTCAACTTTCACCCCACCAGCCTTCACATGCAAAGAATGTGAAGCCATTTTCGCCAACTCCAACACGATGCCACCACTAAACACATCTTCCCTTCCCTCCCCCTGTCTGCATTCCGCAGAGATCGTTCCCTCCAGGACAACCTAGTCCACTCCTCCATCACACCTAACACCTCTCCCATCACACACGACACCTTCCCATGCAATTGCAGAAGGTGCAACACCTGCCCCTTTACCTCTTCCATGCTCACCATCCAAGGCCCCAAACACTCATTTCAGATTAAGCAGCATTTCATTTGTACCTCTTTCAATTTGGTCTATTGCATTCGTTGCTCCCAATGTGGTCTCCTCTATATCGGAGAGACAAAACGCCGACTGGGTGATCGCTTTGCGGAGCACCTTCGGTCTGTACACAACCAGGTCCCGGACCTTCCCGTGGCTTGCCACTTCAACACACAATCCTGCTCCCATGCCCACATGTCTGTCCTTGGCCTGCTGCAATGTTCCAGTGAAGCTCAACGCAAACTGGAGGAACAGCATCTCATCTTCCGACTAGGCACGTTACAGCCTGCTGGTCTCAACACTGAATTCAACAACTTCAGATGATTATCCCATCTCAACCCCTCTGTTTTCATTCTGCTCTGTAATTTTATTTTTTTAAATATATATTTCTTTCACTGTTCTGTACCTCTTATTTCTTGATTGTCTCTCTTTCTCTCGCTCCCTACTCTCTCATCACCTTTTCCTCTCCTCTTCCCCCTTTGCTACCCTTCTCCTCTGTTTTCCATTTTGCCTCTGCTTCACCCATCCCCCACATATTTTGTCACATAGCACTGGCTTCAGCCTTGGTCATTCACAGATCCTAATCTCCCTATAATCTCTCTGTGCACTGTCATTATCACCTCTTTATTGCTACCTTTGCTTCTGGAGCCATGACTCACCTTCTCTCAGCTAAGTATAAATACTTCCCTATTTCTCCTTTTTTTTTTAGCTTTAACAAAGGGTCAGTTAGACTCGAAACAGCTCTTTTCTCTCCTTTCAGATGCTGCAAGACTTGCTGAGATTTTCCAGCATTTTCTCATTTTTGGTTTCAGATTCCAGCATCCACAGTAATTTGCTTTTAACTTCTGGGGTTCAGTGTGCTTTTAACCTTTTGCTGAATAGCTTTTCCACACTCGCTCCTTACACTTTTTCCTACAGGCACAATTTCCTTGTTACAGGTGGTGCTGTTTTTGGAGTTAAGGACTTTTTCTTGTCACTGGATTCCATATTCATATAGGTTCATACAACTTTCGTCTACTGACGATGTGAGTATGAGATTGATCAGTAGAATAAATCTTTACAGGAATCTACAGAATGGGTACTTTGATAAAAGAGGAATGCAATAGGAAATCTCACCATTTGATTATTACCAGCAGGTTGCTGGGAAATCATGTCAACTGTTTAATTCACTTCATGCTCCAGCAGAATCACATTACTGGCTTATTACTGCATTTGGAGAGAATCGACTGTGCTTCAGGATATCACACTACACACTTTACAATTACTACACTGGTTGAGAGAGGAAGGCTAGGAGATCTTTGAATCAAAACTAGATAGAATTCTCAAAAATAACAGTCTATTCCAACAAGAGAAATGTTTTGGAAACATTGGAGTATGTGTCGGACTGTTTGCAGCAGGTCATTAGAAAACCCAAAAGCATGTCCCATCTCACTGTCTCTAATCTGTAAAATATCAAGATAAAGCAGTGTTTATTGAAATACTTTGTGCAATTTGAATTCCTCAGCAACTTTTATAGGTGTATAATTTTTTTCTTGCATCTTGTCCATAAGACCCCTCTGCCAACTATCAGACCTGCTCACATTGCTCAACAGAATTCCGAGTTAGTGTTCCCTAGCACAACCTGAAATGATCTGAGTGTCCCATGCGATTGATAAAAGTAGAGTATTTCTTGGCATTTGCTTACTTCTTTCATTCTGCAGCTTGGACTAACATGATCGATAGCCTGCTCGACACAGGGCAAAGCTCTGCCCTTCAAACAATGCCCTTCAAACTCAACTTCAGAAAATAATTTGAGCTTTCCTCTGTTCTGCACACATTGGTATTAGCTTGACATCTTAGAATTCCCTACCATCATGACTGAACTTGCAGTTATCCTCTCAGGATAACTAGGGAAAGTAACAAATGGAACCTTGCCATGGTGTCCTGCAAACAAATTTAAAATGAGAAAGTAGCATGTTCAATTGCACCAGTTTTAATTTTTCAACTTCTGATTGCTCATGGTCTCTGAGCTAGACTAGTTCATTAGTAGGCAACAGAAACAAATTTGTCATGGGACTTGAGGTCAGCCTAAGCCACAATACAAGATGATGATCAGATAGAGGAAACATTGGTCAGTCAGGGTTGTATCAAAACACAGGTATTTGCTCTGAAAAGACAAAGCTCAAGTCCATAGCTATTACAATTTTCAAAGTGTTGAAGAGAGGCAGTTCAAAAGGAGCAAAACAAACAGACTATATCATTTCATTTTGTGTTTAACTTGAGACAAACCAGCTAATGGAGGCTAGTTTTTTTTTCCCTATTTGCTGTGCCCACACTCAGGATTTTGAACATCTCCATCAAATCTCCTCAGCAGGGAGAACACCCAGCTTCTTCAATCCATCCACATAATTGAAGTATCTCACCCCAGGATCTGTTCTCCTAAATCTTTTCTGCAGCCTCTTTAATAATTGCACATCCTCCCTAAATGGCAGAACCCAGAAGTCAATAATACTCCATTTGAGACTGAGCCAATGTTTTATAAAATTTATCGTAAATTCCTTACATTTCCACTCTATGCCCGTGCTTATAAAACCCAGGATCCCGTAAGCATATGAACTGCTTCCTCCATCTGAACTTTAATATTAGTCATTATTTTCAAGAAATCTTACATCCGTTCCACAACAGTCATTGCGTAATGAAAAATAACAAAGAAAGCCAGACTCTGGAATTTCTTGTGAAGTCAATCAATCTCCAAAGCTCCTTCATCAAGCAACAATTAAACTCCAATTGGAATTTAAATCTCATTTACTTAACACTGATTTGATGCAATGTGCATTACATGGCAGAATACTACTAGTCTTACAAATCGGACTGCGCCCCCATTGAATGTATTATCAATTGTGCAGAATTAACTCTGCTAGCATTAATTAAAACTAAACATTCACGCCTATTAAAAATGGTGAAATCATTTTACCTAAATCACGGATAATCTCCCTAACCATGAATTTGAGCATTCCACGGCTATGTTCTGGGTGAAGAAAAGCCAAGAATTCTTCTTCATTCAGGAGATGGTTTGCTGGAGGCTCATCAGCCTGAAACCACCGATCTTTCAGGTTATCCAGAAGTTCCTGAGCTGCAAATCAACAAGACAGCACTTTATTCAATGTACTTTGTGAGGAGAGCTCTTTTTGGAGATGAAAATAATTTGGGCAGATAACAATAGCATTTCCAGGTTTACAGTGAGGCCATACAGTTATTGCAATCTCACATATTATATTGGGTATTTCAATTACATATTTCAACTTGGTTGAGGTTTTGTGGGGTTAGCAGTCCCCACATTAAATAATTAGTTTTTCTAACAATGACATTGAGACAGTACAATTAACATTCATCCATCAATGGCACTGGCTTCTCAGTGCTCCAGAAATTGGCGGGGCAAAATGGATGGCAAAAATGCTCCTAACGCCTGGATTAATAATAAACCCAGGAGGCAGAGGTATACTGGTAACGCTACCTGGACTAGCAACACAAGAGGCCCAGACTAATTACCTGGGGAATATTGCTGTACAGAAGTTGGTAGAATTCAAATTCAATTAATAGATAAATCTGGCATTGAAATTAAATTATGGTGACCATGAAACTAATCATCAATTGTTATTAAAAAAAAAAAAACACACACACACATCTAGTCCAATTATGTGCTTTAGGGGAAGAAATCTTCTACACTTCCCTTGTCTGGCCTACATGCCACTCGAGATTCTCCAGTAATATGGTTGATGCTCAACTACCCCTCTGAATTGACCTAGCAAGCCACTCAAGTCATGGGCAATAAGGGATGAGCAGCAGATTAGGGCCTTGCCATCAACATCCATGAAAGAATAAAAGAAACAGAAAGGTAGCTATAAATGGGTCTGCTGTGGATATCTGCTCACCACATCCCACAAAAGGAGGTCAATTTCATTCCCATATTTAAAAGTGGCTCACAACAGTAATACAGTACATGGTGTTCTTGCATGTTGTTAAGTTGCAAGGTTGATGGAATTTAACTGGGCTGCATCCATGTCCTTTTTGGAACAAAAGAAAGGTCAGTAGGGGAAGGCTTTTGCTGTTTGCCGGAGGTGCTGCAATGAAACATGGCCTTAAACTGTTCTGAAATAGAGGTCGGTGTAATAAAACCAGAATATGACCTATTCAGTTTTGACAATGGAGTGGCCCCAGTAAGAAACCTATGCTCAGGTTCAATATGATGTTTGTCTTAAAATGGAAGTTTTTAAATAGTTTACTAAATTGACATGGGGATCAGTAATCCACTACTGGCAATCACAAGAGACTTATAATGATTTCCCTAGCTTCTCTCCAAAATAAGTGCATGGCCTGTGAGCCAGAAACTGTAGGTTCAAATCCCACATTAGGGATTGTTCATCCCAGGTGTTGAAGTTGTGATGTGGCCCATGACCAATCCTTCCAAGGCAGACAGCAAGAGTGGGAGAAGCTCTGGTCAGCCATGTTTGATGTGGACTGATAGCCCTCCTACTAAAACCTCTGGCTTCAGACAAAAAGAATTTGCCAGGAAAATCAAGCTACTGAAAGCAAACATAAGTGTGTGCTTGAATATGTTTCTAGACAACGGGAAGTATTTTAAGCCCAAGTCTCTCGTGGGTGCTTAGCTTCCTTTACACAGATGCTGTAATCAACGTACAACAATCTTGGAGTTCAGAATCTTTGCATTTCTGCTTCAAATGCAACTTTGAATAAATGTATGCTCTCAGTTTGTAAAACATTGAAAGCAATAACCAAGTGTCCTCTTCCTGCTCATCAAGGATATGAATTGAGCAATTTATTGAAGAGGATTTCTTTTATTCAGTTAATCAACTAAGTGACTGATTTTATTTAAGTTTCGTATATTTGATATAGTTATAATATTTTTCCATTTTAACATTATTTTCTGTAGGCAATAAAAGATAGCTTATTTTATATATACGATGTTATTGAAACATTTTTTAAAGGCTTAGTGTTATTAAGGTCACACATAATGTAGAGTGAGATGGCTAGTGGATTTAGAAAAGTTAATTACCCAGCAGGCTCAATCTGATAGATAGGTGACAGGAAAGGTAAGAAGGTACTTTAGAAGTTTCCACGGGCTATTCCTTTATTAGACAGATGTTCAGCTTTTGGAACTGTAAAAGTTCCATTTTCTCCTAGGAAAATGGAAGGACCAGTCAGTTACTGGACACTTGTAATGATTCTTATGTTAGGCAGCATTTAACAAGATTTAATAGAATTATTGTTATCGGGGGCTGTCTTGTCAGGGGCATAGACAGGAGATTCTGTGGCAGTAAGCATAAATTTAGGATGGTTTGTTGCTTTCCTAGTGTTAAGTTTAAGGACATCTCTAAATGTTTCAAGCATATTAGAACAGAGAACATTACAGCGCAGTACAGACCCTTTGGCCCTCGATGGAACCAATCTGAAGCTCATCTAACCTATACTAATCCATTCTCGTCCATATGCCTATCCAATGACCATTTAAATGCCCTTAAAGTTGGCGAGTCTACTACTGTTGCAGGCAGTGTTTTCCATGCCCCTACTACGGAGTAAAGAAACTACCTCTGGCAAATGTCCTAGATCTATCACCCTCAATTTAAAGCTACGGCCCCTCATGCTAGCCATCAACATTCGAGTAAAAAGGCTTTCACTGTTCAACCTATTTAACCTTCTAATTATCTTATATGCCTCAATTAAGTCACCTCTCAAACTTCTTCTAACTAAAACAGCCGTAAGTCCCTCAGCCTTCCCTCCATACATCCTAGAAATCTCCTGAATCCTTTCCAAAGCTTCCATATCCTTCCTATAATGCGGTGACCAGACCTGCACGCAATACTTCAAATGTGGCCGCACCAGAGTTTTGTACAGCTGCAGCATGATCTCATGGCTCCGAAACTCAATCATTCTACCAATAAAAACTAGCACACCGTATGCCTTTTTAACAACGCTATCAACCTGGGTGGCACCTTTCAAGGATCTATGTACCTGGACACCGAGATCTCTCTGCTCATCTACAATGCCAAGAATCTTAACCATTAGCCCAGTACTCTGCATTCCAGTTACTCCTTCCAAAGTGAATCACCTCATACCTTCCCGCATTAAACTCCATTTGCCACCTCTCAGCCCAGCTCTGCAGCTTATCTATGTCTCTCTGTAACCTACAACATCCTTTGTCACTATCCACAACTCTATCCACCCAAGGAACATCAGCAAATTTACTAACCCATCCTTCTATGCGCTCATCCAGGTCATCTATAAAAACAACAAACAATACTGGACCCAAAACTAGCCACTAGTAACTGAACTCCAGGATAAATATTTCCCACCAACCACCACCCTCTGTCTTCTTTCAACAAGCCAATTTCTGACCTAAACCGCTAAATCACCCTCAATACCCACACCTCTGTAATTTGTGCGATAGCCTACCGTGGGAACCTTATCAAACGCCTTAATGAAATCCATATACACCATATCAACTGCTTTGCCCTCATCCACCTGTTTGGTCATCTCCTCAAAACAAATAATCAGGGTGAAATGGAGAAGCCAGAAAATTGTTATACACACTGGGAGGAATGACATTTTTCAGGAAAGATTAATGCACTACAGAGTGAATTTGAGAGATTAGGTAGAAATTTTTTAAAAATACCCTTAAAAGTTGTAACTTCTTCCAATGCCAAACTCAAACGAGGGAAGGAACAAAAGGATAAAGGAGATAAATCAATGGCTGAAGAGGTGGTGTATTGTTCAGGGATTCAGGTTTTTGCACAATTGGAATGTCTTTTGGGATAGAAAAGACCTGTTCAAAAAGGATGGGTCTAACCTAAACTGGAAAGGGATCAATATCTTAGCTGGGAGATTTGCTCATTCTATTAAGGGTTGTACTGAAAAAGCGCAAGTGGGAGAATTGTAAGTAGCAGTGTAAATGGAGGAATTAATGGAGTAAGTTCTGAATGTGAGGAGAGCACGTCAATTAAAGAAGCAAGACAAGAGAGAGAGTCAGAGTATCTAGTAACTCTAAAGAACTAAATTGAACTTATTCTAACAGAAGGAATCTTACAAGTAAGGCTGATGAACTCAGGGCATGTTTAAGAACATGGGATTTGGATGTCATAGCTATTACAGAAACTTGGCTGAGAGATGGACAAGACTGGCAGCTCAATGTTCCAGGTTTTAGATGCTGTAGGAAGGATAGAAAAAGAGGCATGGGGGAAGAGGGAGTGGATGGAGGATGGTCTTTTTGATTAAGGAATACATTACTGTTACAATTAGGGAAGCTATTTCTGAAAAATCATCCAGTGAAAATGTATGGATAGAAATTAAAAATAAGAAAATAAAAATCACTGATGGGATTGCACTATATCCCCCCCAATAGTGAGAGAGAAATTTAGAAACAAATATATGTAGGGAGATCTCAGATATAAGTAGGTATAGTAAGGTTCTAATAGTGGGGGACTTTAATTTTCCAACATTGACTGGGACTATCATAGTGTTAAAGGTATGCATGGTGAAGAATTTGTCAAACGAGCTCAAGACATTTTTCCATATCAATATGTGGATGCTCCTACTAGAGTGGGAGGAAAAAACAATCTTTTTTTGGGCAATAAGGCAGAGCAGGTGACTGAAGTAAAAGTGGAAGGACACAATGGGTCTAACAATCATAAGGCTATTAGTTTCAAAATGGTTATGGAAAATGATAAGCTTTCATAATAGTTAAAGTTTTTAATTGGAGTAAGGCAAATTTTAATGGTATGAGACAAGAACTTCCAAACTTTGATTGGAATAGACTGTTCTCAGCTAAAAGGAAGCCTGACAAGTGGGAGGCATTCAAGAGGGTGATAATGAGCGTTCGGAGGCATTTTGTTCCTGCTCGAGAGAAGGGTAAGGCTGGTAAATTTAAAGAACAATGAATGAATAAAAAGAGATTCTAGTCAAGTATAAAAGTATATCTTATTTTAGATATAGACAACTTGGCTCAATTTAATCTCTTAATCAATATAAAGTGTGTAGGACCATTCTTGAGAGAGTAATCAGGAAGGCAAAAAGGGGATATGAAATAGTATTGACAGATAAGGTTAAGGATAATTCAAAGAGATTGTCCAAATACACTAATAGCAAGAGGGTAACTAGGGAGAGGGTAGGGCCTCTTAAAGATCAAGGTGGTCATCTTTGTGTTGAACCCCAGGAGACAGGAGAAATAACAAATATTTTGCATGAGTTTTTACTGTGAAGAAAGAAGTGGCATCTATAGGATGCAGAAAAATAAACTTTAGCGTTTTAAAAGCAGTTCACATTACAGAACAGGAAATTTGGGAAGTCTTAGAGAGTACAAAGGTTGATAAATCTCGGGACCCAATACGATATATCCCAGAATGTTGTGAGAAGGAAGGAAATTATGAGACCCCTTGCAGAAATATTTGCATCATCTAGAACTACGGTAAGTTGCTCGCTGACTGGACTGTGGCTAATGTTGTACTTAGTTTAAGAAAGATTGCAAGGAGAAACCGGGGAACCACAGACCTGTGAGTTTGACTTTGGTGGTGGGTAAATTGTTGTTGGTGAATATAAAAGATAGGATTTATGGACATTTAGAGGGGCAAAAATTGATTAGGGATAGTCAGCATGGGTTTGTGCGAGGAAACTCACGTCTCACAAATTTGGTTGAGTTTTTTTGAGCAAGTTACCAAAACGATTGACAGAGCAACAGATGTTGTTTATTTGGATTTTAGTAAAACCTTTGACAAGGTTCTACATTTTAGACGAATTAGTAAAGTTAGGTCACGTAGGATTCAGGGTGAGCTTGCCAATTGGATACATAATTGGGTTAATGGCAGGAGACACAGGATGGTGGTGGGCTGCTTTGCAGACTGGAGATGTGTCACCAGGTTTTCTAAGATTACAAAGGGATCTTGAATCAAATGGGTCAATGAGCTGAAAAACGTCAGATGGAGATCAATCTGAATAGATACGAGGTATTGCATTTTGATACAACAAAGGGTAGAGCTTACACAATTAATGGTAGGACCCTGGGTAGAGTCATAGAACAGAGGGACCTAGAGGTGCAGGTACATAATTTCTTTGAAGTTTGTGTCATATGTAGTCAGCATGGTTAAAAAGGCATTTGGCATGCTTGACTTCATTGTTCAGTCCTTTGAGTATAGAAGATGGGAAGTCATGTTGAGGTTGTACAGGACATTGGTGAGGCCTCTTTTTGAATACTGTGTCCATTTCTGGTCATCCTGTTTTAGGAAGGATATTATCAAGCTGGAGAAGGTTCAGAAGAGGTTTATCAGGATGTTGCCAGGTATAGAAGATTTGAGTTATAAAGTAAGGTTAGATGGGCTGGGACTTTTTTCACTGGAGCGTAGCAGGTAGAGAGGCGGTCTAATAGAAGCTTGTAAAAGTAAGAGATAGAGAAAGAGTTAATAGTAGTTGTCTTTCCCCGAGGATGGGCATTTCAAGACTGAAGGCTCATTTTTAAGATGAGGGGAGAAAGATTTTAAAAAGTCACGAGGGGCGATGTTTTTTGAAATAGAGGGTGGTTTGCGCGAGGAATGAACTTCCTGAGAAATTGGTGATTACGAGTAGAATTACAACATTTAAAAGACATTTGAATAGGAAAGGTTTGGGAGGACCAGAAGCAGGCAGATGGGACTACTTTAGTTTGGGATTATGTTCAGCATGGACTGGTTAAACCAAAGAGTCTGATTCAGTGCTATATGACTATGACTCTGAGATGCTGCCAGTTCTGCTGAGCTTTTCCAGCAACTTCTGTTTTTAACCACATGATAAAGTCCCTGGAAGAGGAAGGCAGCAACAGTCGGGGGGGGATTCTGACAATTGATCTGATCTACATAGAATGGTCAATTACTGGAGAATATGTAAATAAATAATAAAATACAGGATGGGGCAAGGTGTCATTTAAATGAAGGAAATGGAAAATCTTCCAGTAATTACCCTTTAATTATTTATCTAACTTGAGATGTTTTGCTATGTCAAGGGCAGAATATAGATTAAGATTTTTAGTCTACAATTGTCTTCAATAAAATGATGCACACACGCAGACAACAAGCAACATGAATTCGACTGGGACAACACTACTATCATAGGGCAAGCCAGGCAGAGAACAGCCAGGGAATTCCTAGAGGCATGGCATTCATCCACAAACTCCATCAACAAACACATCGACCTGGACCCAATATACCAACCACTACAGCGGACAGCTGAAACTGACAACCGGAAGCGGCAGGGATAGACCACTATAAACACCGGAGGAAACATCACAGAAGCGCTTCGCAAGAGGCTCCCAAGCACTGATGATGTCGCCTAGCCAGGGGACGAAACGTTTGCAACAAAAACTTCCAGCTCGGCGAACAGAACCACAACAACGAGCACCCAAGCTACAAATTTTCGCACAAACTTTGAGCATCTTTCAAGCCCACAAGCTTTACCCTACTTGGAAGAACAACAGCAGCAGATGCACCTCCTCCTGCAAGGTCTGCTCCAAGCCACATAAAATCCTGACATGGAAAATCTTATCTTCACTATTGCTGGAACTCTGGTCATAGTCTAACAAGAACTTTATAAAGCTCCTTTTGTACTCAATGTCTCTATTTATCAAATTAAAAATCACACCACACCAGTGCAACAGGTTTCTTTGGAAGCACCAGCTTCCAAACAAATCTGTGGGACTATAATCTGGTGTTGAGATTTTTAATTTTGTCCACCCTAATCCAACACCAGCACCTCCAAACCTATTTATGAAGTGCAAGTTCACATGCTGCTTTGCTAGCTGCACTCTCAATGTGTCCAATCATCTTCAAAAGGTTGTCTCACGTCAGTAGCCCCTTCAGCACACCCTTTAAAATTATGCTAAAGTCTATACTGCTTCTGGCTATCCATTCACTCCAAATGCATCACCTCAAACTTCTCTGCATTGAATTCCATCTACTCCATGTCTGCCCATCCTGCTAGCCTAGCCATGTTCTGTTACACACAAGCACACGAAATAGAAAACCACTTGTCCCCTTGAGCTGGCTCTGCCATTCAGTAAAATCTTGGCTGATCTGTTTGTGCTTCAAACCCCACATTCCCATTCATTCCTGGTAACCTTTGATACCCTTGCCCAACAAGAATTTATCTATACCAACCTTAAGAATATTCAATGACTCCATTTCCACCACCTCCTAAGACAAAAATCCAAAGCTGCACAAAGCTCAGAAAAGAATGGTGACTAAATAACTAACTTTTTGCTTTTCACTTCCACAAAACAAAGAAAAATGCAGTGTTGGTGAATTTCCACAAGGTCTTCCATGAAACACTTCCCTGTTACAGAACCTAAAGTAATAACATCAAGACTAAAATTTTGCTTGAAATAGTTGACTGAAGGAAGGAGGTCATCAGATACATACAGTTAGAGGAAGGAGATATTAAATGGAATGTGATGTTTGAGCTCTTACTGTTTCTAATGCACAAGAGTGACCAATTCATAAATCTAACCAGGTCTGTTCAAATTCTCCAATGATTCAGGAATAGCAGAGACTATCCAAACAGAGGAAAGAACCAGAAAGGTTGATAGGTTTGAAGCCCTAACCATGAACCTACACAAAATTTAAAAATAAACCTCAATAAGGGCAACAGCCAAATTTCAATTACCATAGAACGTCATTACAAAATTCAGAATTACCACCACCCATTTTCACCGTCACTGCTCCACTGACCTGATGACCTCAGGTTCACATTCTACCCTTTCCCCTTTGCTCCATGCAACAGATTTCAAGCCTGCACTAGGCACTTTTAGTCCTAATGACACTGATCTTTCCCAGAAGGAATTCCTATGCCATGTCTGTTATATCTTCACAACTAGTTCTTTTTCTTTGGGGAATAGAGGGGAAGCATGAGTAGGCAAAATAATCAATCTGTTGAACCACATAAGGAATGCTTCTATCATGGAAGACAAATCCATGTGGTGGGACTTGAAACCGGAGCTTCTGGCTCAGAGGCAGGATTGCAACCCATTGCACCACAAGACCTTCCTGATTTTTATGACCAAGACTTCATTATTAGTGGCAAATATCTTTTCCATGATAATATGTCTCAGATTGTCTCACCAATCTGAATTATTTTAAAATTGTGAAATGAATAGAATATTTACAGTAAATCTCATTGCAATATAACTCAATTTCAGTATTATCCATCATAAAAGAAAATAACCAAAGATGCCATTTCACCCTGGCTCATGAATGGAATATTCACTTTACTGGCCAATCTCTTTCACTGCTCCCATCTTAAAAATGTCTTGGCCCTGTTCACCTCTCAGCTGATATTCTAAACTGTAGTCAGTGTTTCTCTTGTTTTCTCTAAAGCTGGTCACAGGAAGCAAAAGGATTAATTAATGTCTCTCAATGTCTGTGGTTGGTCAGCTAAGTTGGCTTTCAGTCTTACAGTTGTGGTCTCAGCTAGACAACCTCACGCTGAGGTTGCACAAACTTGTTCTTTCCAGCATCGCATCTGTGAATACCAATCGGAGGTACTAGAATATGGTAACCCAGACTACCCCCGATCCACCAACCCTTCTCATTCCCCAGATCTCAAAAGTAAAATTATTTCAAAGAGTGGTGCATTAGCCTTCATAAGAGCTCTTAAACATCCTTAGCCCCTCTATGCCTTAGTTGAGGGAGAGGGACAATATCAGTTCCTTAGGGATTGACTTATCAAAATCTACACTGTTTAAACTATAAAACACAATTTAAATTTTATTATTTAATGTAGATTGACCCACTCTCTCTTTCTGTAAATGACCATATTCACAAGTGCTGCCCTGACTTCACATTTAATCATCTTGAACGGAAAGAAATTTGAGTGTCCAAGACATTATAGAAACAAATCGAAAGAACAAATATTGGGAATACTAATCCATATCTTAAGGGAGTTGGAACACAGAAGAGAAGATTCAGTGACTCAGTCAAATGTTATTTGGAGTACAATGTTTAGTTTTGGCTAATGAACCTTAGGCAGGACATACAATATTGGCATCAAACAGGGCATAGGACATATTCACCAGTATCAGTCCAGAACAATAATCACCCAGTTATTGGCACTATACTGGCAAATGTAATATGAGAAAGCCTACTATGTAAGAAATCACAGGAATGTAAATCAGTTTGTTAATGTGCTGTACGGTTAGGCATAAACAAGGAATTAATTTAATAGAACAGAACAAAACTGTGTATTGGGAGAGGTGAACAACTAATATATTAAATTGTAGCTTAGTTAATACTCTCAATACTTGGTTCATAAATGAGTCCTCAAATGGAACAGAAGGTATTTTCAGTTTTCTGACATCGAAAAGTTAACCCCTTCAGTGGCGGATTAAGCAATGCAAAAATTTCCCCAGATGTAAATAGCAAATATCTACCTGATATTTCAAATCAAAAATGTTTCCACTGTGTTATAGCTGAAAATTTGCTGATTTCTAAGTGCGGCTTGGAGACAACACTGATAACATCACCACTGTGAGCATAATTACCCTTCATGAGGGGGCGCTTAGAGGTTTTGTGCAACGCTTAACTTTGTAGGTTTGCAGAGAGAGGTAAAGAAAACAGGAAGCTCTGCAGGTTTCAGAAGGTCTTTTGAAAGGTTAAGGTGAGCGGATCAGTCTTTTACTCCACAATGAATATTTCCACCTATGCTAAATATATTTCCACAGATGCTGACCATAGTCTCTGATGACCTATTATCCATGTAAAAAACAGAAAAGTCTATTCAACCACCAGACATCAAGCTACATCTGACCCAGTTCCAACTACTGTCTCATACACACTAGGGAAAGGCTTCAGAAATGTGAAGCACAAAGGGAAGTGGGAGTCCTAATTCTGGATGCTTTTAAGGTTAACAGGCAGGGTTCAGTAGGCAGTTAACAAGGCAAACACAATGTTCACATCGATTTCAAATGGACTAGAATACAAGAGTATAAATGTTCTGCTGAAGCTGTATCAAGCTCTGGTCAGACTGCATTTGGATTATCGTCAGCAGTTTTGAGCCCCATATTTAAAGAAGCATGTGGTGGCATTGGACGAAGTCCAAATGAGCTTTCCAAGAATGGGGGATAAAGGGCCTGTCATGTGAGGAGAAGTTGAGGACTCTAAGTCTGCACTCAATGGACTTTAGAAGGATGAGGGCCAGAATCTGATTGAAACTTATGGAATACTGAGAGGCCTGGACAATGAAGAGTGGACATGAAGATGATGCTCCCATTAGAAGGCACAGTCTCAGACTTAAGGGAATAAGACATTAGGACGGAAATGAGGAGCATTTAAGACTCAGGTAGGCATGTTTTTGATTAGTAAGCAGATCAAGGGTTACAGGGAGACCGCAGGAAAATGGGGTTGAATCAATAAAAAGCAAGGCAATGGCTTAGTGGTATTATCACTGAACTGTTAATCTAGAAACCTAGCTAATGCTCTGGGGACTGGAATCTGAACGCCATAATGGAAGATGGTAGAATTTGAATGCGATATAAATCTGGCATTAATCATTTAACGATGACCAATTGTCAATTATCAGAAAACACATCTGGTTCACTAATGCCCTATAGGGAAGGTAATTGCCACCCTTACCCAGTCTGGCTGATATGTGACTTCAGACCCACAGCAACGCAGTTGACTCGTGACTGCCCTCTGAAGGAAACTCAATGGGTCAAATGGCCTAATTCTGCTCCTTTGTCTTATGGACATCCTGTGTCTTTCAAGCAGGATTCACTGGGTGGCATTCAGGACCAATATTAGGATTTCTATATTTAAAAAGGTGATACTAATTCACTTTAAAAGGGACCCATGATCCCAAAACAATCCCTTTCTTTCCACCAGGCAGAGATGGAAGGCAAATTCCCTATCCCCGAAGTTCTATTTATGTACTGTGTTGACATTCAAAAGGGTATGGATGCTCCAGTATTGAATAAATTTAATGCTTGGATAGACAGATATTTGGACTCTCTGGGAAACAAGAAGTACGAGGAGCAGGCAAAAAGGTTGAGCTGAAGCCAAAGATTAGTCATGATCATGGTGAAAGAGGCACAGCAAGCTGAGCTGCTATTTGAGCTTAAAGACCACGAGGTGCACAATGGCAGTTTAGGCTGGTTGATTGCTCAGTCACCCATCATACTCCCTCGACAGACCACTTCATTGGAATTAGATAATACCAAAAGAAGCACAACTGTCACAGTAACTTGGTTGGTCACTTACTGAGCCAGTATCTTTATAAGAGATGTATGGTTGTTTGTGTACACATCTGAAATGAATACCAGTTCTTTTACCATCCATATAGTCTTGAATATTGTGTGCTTAGTTTTTGGGGTTGGACTTGAAATTAATAGCAGCTTGTATAGGATGCACAAAGCAAAAGAGAAATGTGTGCATTTTGTTAGTTTATTGCTAACACAGACTCACTTTCTTCATCAATCTTCAGTTCTTCATTGTTCTTGATTTTCTCTGCAACCTCTTCCTCATTAAACCCTTTACTTGCAAGAAATTTGATTCGATACTCATCCCAGGACACCTGACCTACAGAAAAAACAGTACATGTTTTAAGTTAACAAAAAGTGTTTGCAGTAAATTCTGTGACATTTGTTTCTTTCATGCAAAACAATTGAACAGTTTCCATTTGAGGCAGGATCTCAAACTGATCCCAAAGTTAGAAATTACCCCATCAAACTCGCTCTTGCCCCATTCTCTCATTCATTTTTAAATCAAAGAAAAATTGGTTCTCTCTTCCACTTCAAGAGTATTTGCCACCACCATCACTTGCATTGGTCTGCCGGATGCAGTCATTGCCCTGTATTTGAAGCAGAGGAGGGACAGAGCGAGAGGGTGACCAACAGACACAGACTGACAGAGAGACAAATTTAGCAAAGCTGGATTTACAATCTGTCAATGAAAAGTGGAAACCCACAGGGTTCACTATAGCGCTTGTATTCTTCCACATCTGGAAAAGAACATGAGCAGTTTCACCTCAAAAAATGGAGTTAAAGACTTTCTTTCAAGAGATGGGTCAACAGTTAGCATTTAAAGAGAAAAGCTTTTACACGGTGACCCCCATATCCATGAGTCCGATTTCCAATTTACTGCAGCCTGAACATATCATAGGGAATGTTCCAGAACCAGGGACCAGGAGGCTGCTGGGAAGGTACGTTTCCCTTTTAAATGAATGGGTTTGCACCCATCTGCAGTAGATCTTGGAGCGTAACCCCTCCTCTAGGTAAAGGGGTCTACTGTATTTCTATTGTGCCTTTAATGACATCAGAACATCATAAAGCACTTAACAGCTAATGAAGCACTTCCAAAGTATAATTATTGTGGCAAATATAGGAAACACACAGCCAGTGTGTACACAGTGAACTCCAGTGAACTCCCACAAGCATCAGTGTTATTGCGACGTGGTAATCTGTTTTACTGATGCTGGTAAAGGGATGATTATTGGCTAGGACTGCAGGTATAACCCACTGCACTTCCTCAAAATGATGATGTGGGGTTTTAGGGAT
This sequence comes from Chiloscyllium plagiosum, assembly GCF_004010195.1. Lineage (NCBI taxonomy): Eukaryota > Metazoa > Chordata > Chondrichthyes > Orectolobiformes > Hemiscylliidae > Chiloscyllium > Chiloscyllium plagiosum. The sequence goes on along the minus strand of NC_057743.1, from coordinate 21,944,468 downwards.
GTGGCCTTGGTATCAGGTTCAATCTGAAAGACAGCACATCCAAGAGTGCAGCATTGCCTCAACACCACACAGGATGTGTCAACCTTGACATTTGCACTCCAGCCCCTGGAGTAAGACTTGAATCCACAATCCTCTGACTCACCAAAACCCAAATAGCACTTTCTAAACCCAAACCTCTACTACCTAGGGACAGTACCACCATCTGCAGGTGCCCCTTGAAGCCAAGCACCATCCTGACTTGGATCTATATCACTGACCTAAATTCTGAATCTATGCCCTTTACAGAACAGTGGGTGTACCAACACTCCAAGGACTTGAGGAGCCCAAAGTGCCTTATCACTACCTTCTCAAAAGCATTTAAAGATGGGCAATAAATACTGGCCTAACCAGAGACACTTCCATCTCAAGTAATTATATAAAAAAATTAAGGAAGGAAATACAGAGATATAAATTAGGAAATGGATCAAAGATTGAAAGTAGATCTATGCTCAAGACAGTAATCTTGTGTTTATAATGGTTATGTATGTATATCCAACAGACTGCTGGATGACATGGAGAATTGGGTTAATGTTTAGAAGAATTTTGAAATGCTTCTACCAGCAAGACAACACAGGATAAGTAATCTGCTTTGTGTTAACAAATAGAGGCCCATTAAATATTCTCTGGCAAGCTAATAACAGCATATTATTCAGGGAATGATAGGTATCATTACTTTTTCTTCCTGTATCTCCTTCATGTCACATCAAAACAACCACATTGTGCAGATTCCAGGGCTGATGGTGGTATTTAGCGGTGCCTCTTCAGTACCTTAATGACTCCACATCATTGCAGCGACAATGTAACCAGGCTATATATGGCTGCTAAAATCCCTGAAAATGTAAATTTAAAAAGGAAATCCAGAAACATAAGCCTTGCAGAAATAATTTTGCTTCAAGTCCAAAAACGTCCATCAAATAGGTTTCTAAAAATATTTATACTGAATATTTTGCAACGGACTTCATTTGGCAAGATTGTTAAAGGAATTTGTTGCTTGTCACAACACTGCTATAATTTACTTCACATCTGGAAAGCAATTCTTTTTACCACTGTGAGAAATGTGAACTCCTTGGTTCAGGTAGATGCCAATTTGGATGGTATTTTGGACTGTTGGGGAGATTACTGTAGTTTATGGTGCTGATCAGCTTATTCAATGGCTTATGAAATACTGTGGAGGTGCTGATGTTGGACTGGGGTAGACCAAGTCAGAAGGTTCTAGTCCAACAGGTTTATTTCGAATCACCTAATGAAAGTGCAGTGCTCTGAAAGCTTGAGGTTTCAAATAAACTTGTTGGACTAGAACCTGGTGTCATGTGACTTCTGAATTGCTGAAATACTCAACACAGCCGTCACAAAATAATTTAGCAACCAGAAATATTCGCTGGATATGGCAGAGCAACACAGCCAAGAAGTGGATATAAACCAAAGAGCTAACAAGAGCTAAGAGTATTGTAAATAGCCTCATTAGAGGACAGTTTTAAAAGGAAGACGGGAATTGAGACTGGTTTTAAAAAAAAGTACAGAAAAGGCAAATCCAGCATTTATATAATGTTTTTCACAATCAACTGAAAGTGCCTTTCAGCCAATTAAGTACTTTTGAAGGTGGTCACTGGCGTAATGTAGGAAACACAACAGCCAATTTGTGCACTGCAACTTGCTCATCACTTGATCAGCTTTTTGACTGATGTTGATCAACTTAAGGTTGACCATAACCTTAAGTAACTACTCATAGAATCCCAACAGTGTGGAAGTAGGCCATTCAGCCCATCAAGTCCAAACTGACCCTCTGAAGTGTATCCCATCCAGACGCAGACCCCACCCTAACTGTAATCCTGCATTTCTCATGGCTAATCCACCTAAACCATGTATCCTTGGACTATATGGGCAATTTAGCATGGCCAATCCACTTAATTGCATGTCTTTAAATTGTAGGAGGGAACCAGAATACTCAGGAGGAAACCCATGCAGAATGTGCAAACTCCACACAGTCACCAGAGGATGAAATTGAACCCAGGTCCTTGATGCTTGAGGCAGCAGTGCTAACCACTGAACTACTGTGCCTTCCCTGAAGTAGTGCCATAGAATCTCAACATTTACCCAAACAGATAGGGCCATAGTTTGAAGTCTCATCAAAAAGCCTGCATTGGAATGGGCTCAACCAATGGATTGGGGCTTGACTCAAGAATCTTGCAGCTCAGAGGCAAGTTCTAGCTGACATAAGTAGTATGGAGTATATGGAACTTTTGACTAAAAGCATTTTGAGGTTATCACCAGATCACTGCAGGGACATGGTTGGAGAAATATATGCTTCACAAAGCAAACAGTACTGGGAGTTAACTGATCATGGCTTACACTACCAAAAAAAATGGAAGCAGTGTTCACAAAGCTATGAAAAAGGGAAATTAATAAATATTTGGAACCTGCTTTTGTAAAGGCATCAGAAGAACAGAACTAAAATGGACAAATCATTCAAACAGACAGCACAGGAAGCTGAATGGCCTCTGCCTGTGCTGTAAAACTTGACCCAACACCTAATCAAACAATTTGTGAAAATGGTCTCTCTTTTGTGGCAAAATACTGCCCACTCATGGCCCTTGAAAGAATCAGATTAATATAGAAAATTGGAAAATACTTAATTGAAATTTACATTAGATAAGGAACTAAAAGATGCTGAAAATGCATGACCAAAAATAAAACTTGCATCTATATAGCACCTTTAACAAATAAAACAAAAATCAGACAGACAGTCAGCCACGTAACAGAACATAACAACGAATAAACAAACGCTTGGATCAAGAGATTTGTTTTAAGGAACATTCTAAAGAAAAAGAGAATGAGAGAGGTTTGTTGGGGGAATTCCAGAACTTAAGAGCCTTGATTGTGATGGAATGGCTGCCAATGATGGGTGATTAAAATTGAAAATGCTCAAGAATCAAAATTGCAGCAGCACAATTATGATGAAGGCTGTTGTGGGTGGAAAAGATTGTAGAGTTCAGAAAGCACAAGGCCATGGAGGGACTTGAAAACAAAGCTTACAATTTTTTAAAAATCAAGATATTAATCAGGTACAATCTCGGTCAGCAAGTACAGAAGCAAATAGGGAATTTGGATAGGATCAGAGTTTTGTTGTGTGGCAATATCATCATGCTAAATGGGATAGATTTCCAGCAACTTGAGATTGGACGTTCATGAGATGCTATGGGCCACCAACAGCAGCAGCAGAACGGCACTTCAATACAATTTACAACTCCATGGCTCTATCGTTAGCATCAAGCCAGGCAATCAACTCTGGCTTAATGATAACTGCATGCCGGGAGCTAAATCAGACATACCCAAAAATAAGGGGTCAACCTAGTGAAACTACAACAGGCTAACTTGCAAACCAAACAGCAAGGGATAAACACAGCCAAACAATTCCACAAACAGCAGATCAGATTTAAGCTCAGCAGTTCTGCCATGCTGTGAAAGGTGGTAGACAATTAAGCACTTCACTGAGAGGAGGACATTCCACATCATAAGGTCAGAAGTGGGGATATTCAATGATTGCACAATGTTCACCACTATTTGCAACACATCAAATGCTGAAACAATCCATAACCACATGAAGCAAGCTGTGGACAGTAACCAAGCTTAGGTGGATAAGTGGCGTTAGCTGGATGACTTAGAATGATGTCAACAGCACAAGTTCAAATCTCACATCAGCTGAGGTTACCATAAAAGGACTGTTCTTCTCAACCTCTCCCCTCAAATGGAGCATGACCACCCTCAGATTAAGCCAACCCCAGTTGACTCTCTCTAATGAGCGTGCAGACCTATGGTCCAATAGAATTATGGTGACTTTATATTTAAATCACATGCCTATTACCATCTTCCTCACCAGGGCAAGTAGGGATGGGAAATGCATTACTAGCCAGCATCATCCAGATTCCACAAATTAATATTTTTAAAAACTTGAAGGGTTTAATGTGCAGTTATTAACAATCAAGTATAAAAATGTGCCTGCTTGCCATCTAAAGTTGACATGCGATCTTACATATCTTATTAAAATGAGTTTATCTGAGGGAACAGAAAGACAACACAGTCTTGTTTGCCTTTCTCATAGCTCCCTTCATCAAATTATATACTTTTTTTTACAAATTCCCGCTGCAAACAGTTGCGACTATGGTGGCTCATCATACTACAAAAGCACAAACCACATCTAAGGCAGACTTTTATCGTTGCAATTACATGTGTCTGATGTAAATAATGGTCCAGGAAATTTGTTTCACTGTGACCACCACCGCTTAAACCACTAGTTTCACAGGACACAACTTCCTGTGGTGATGAACTAACAAGTGTGTGATAACTCCTTATTTTGCATTAAAGGTCATGCAATCACTTGATGTATGCGATTGCTCACCCTAGAACAGGAATTTAGTAGAGGTTCAAAATCAGGAAGGGTTTGAATAGAAAGACAGAGGAATAATTTCCATTGGCAGGAGAACTGGCAACCAGAGGACACAGATTAAGATAATTAGCAAAAGAAACAAGATAACGGTAAGAGTTTTGAGCAAAAAATAAAGACAGTTCTGATGGCCAGGAATACACTGCCTGAAAAAGTGGTTGAAGCCAGTTCATTCAACAACATCCAAAAGGAAATTGAACAAATATCTGAAAAAGAAATAAAAAGCTGAGGGGAAGGAGTTGGGGAGTGGACAGCTGACCGTCAGACACTGACTAAACTGCTCTTTCAAAAAGCTTGATGTGCCAAATTCCCCTGTGATCTTAATTGTTACGTTCTTCCTTGCCTAGATTTTTTTCCAACATTGTACTTCTTCGTGTCCTGTTTTTAGGATCGGATTCCAGCACGGAAACAGACCCTTCGGTTCAACTCGTCCATGCCAAACAGATATCCTAAATTAATCTAGTCCCATTTGCCAGCACTTGGCCCATATCTCTCTAAACCTTTCCTATTTATATACCTATCCAGATGCCTTTTAAATGCTGTAACTGTACCAGCCTCCATCACTTCCTCTGGCAGCTCATTCCATACACGCATCACCCTCTGCATGAAAATGTTGCCCTTTAGGTCCCTTTTATATCTTTCCCCTCTCACCCGAAACCTATGCCCTCTAGTTCTGGACTCCCCCATCCCAGGGAAAAGACCTTGTCTATTTATCTGATCCATGCCCTCCTGCTTTTATAAACCTCTATAAAGGTCACACCTCACACTTTAGGGAAAAACAGCCCCACCCTAGAGCTCAAATCCTCCAACCTTGGTAACATCCTTGTAAATCTCTGCTGAACCATTTCAAGTTTCAAAACATCCTTCCAATAGGAAGGAAACCAGAAATGCATGCAATATTCCAAAAGTGGCCTAATCAATGCCACATGACCTCCTAACTCCTATAGTCAATGCTCTGACCAATAAAGGAAAGCATACCAAACACCGTCTTCACTATCCTATCTACCTATGACTCTATTTTCAAGAAACTATGAACCTGCATTCCAAGGTCTCTTTGCTTAGTAACACTCCCCAGGACCTTACCATTAAGTGTATAAGTCCTGCTCTGATTTGCTTTTCCAAAATGCAGTACCTCGCATTTATCTAAATTAAACCCCATCTGGATTGTACTCTGAGGTAACCTGCTTCGCTGTTGACTACACCTCCAATTTTGGTGTCACCTTCAAACTAACTATACCTTTCATTTCCTAATATTTCAATATCCCGTAACTCTAAATGGTTAAACACAACTAATTGAAAAGAGCTCTTCAGCTAGGTGGAACTTTACAGAAAACTACTACTTGCTGTGAGAATGGGGTGGCTAATAGATGGAGCTGATTAGATTTACTGATATATTTGATCCATGATCAATGCGTCGTTTCCTGACTGCCATCTGTTCGGAATTAACATTACCAGAGGATATTTAATACCAGTTTCTTTCAAGAAGTTAAGGCTTCAGGAAGGGGGATCAAAAGGAAACAAATTCATCACAGAACTTCATTCATATCGAAAATAAAGTGCAAGACATCTTTCAGCACCTGTTATGACGAAAGGCAGGTGAACTTATCAGATTGTACTCTTCATCAGAACTGAAAACCTAACCACCAAATTGTGCCAAAGACACAAGAAAAAAGGGTGGGGAAAAAGCAACAAGCATTGTAGTTACAAGGAGGAAGTTAATGACCTCAAAAGCAGCAAATGCTTCAAGAGATGTCAGGAAAACTAACCAGATGACTTAAAAAAAAAACAGAAGATTCCGAAAATAGCCAAGGTTGTAGCAACCAACAACACCAATAGTTCTAGAAGAGGTTCTGTTGAAGCATTTTGAACAGTTAGGAGCTAAACTAAAGAAAACTCCAAGATAATAATATCCTAACAGAACAGTTCTCTCTTTTCCCAGTACTGATGCCAATATCCCATAAATCAGGATCTACTTCTCCCACATCATTCTTTGTAATTCTTCAAATCTACCACAAGCAATGTTTATAGTGAAAGGATTTTGATAGACAAATTCGGTTTGAATGAGTTAGTTAATACAAAATTACTTCTTTAAAAAAGTTCACTGTATTGGTTGCCCAATAAAAGAATGTTTGAACTATTTATGTTTTAATTTGTTTATTACATTAAAAGTCTCAAACATGGAATCCTGTCCTTTGGGAAACTCCCCAATGACTGAGAGAACCATTCTTTAAAAGCTCTGTCTTTGAGGATTGTAACAAATATTAGCAGTGGAAAATTTAGAATCCTTAAATAATGTTTTTGGGAAAATTTATTTTACTATTTGAATTATATAATGTAACTGTTTCAATAGGTAGTATTCTTTGGAAGCTGTTATAGATGGAAGGATAGGTAGAGAGATTTAGGGAGGGAAGAAGTTTTGTGGACACAAAAATAAATTACATTACCATCTCCATCAGGATCAACAGCTTTGAAATGCAGTTTGTTCTCTTCATTGGCCTGTTGGAAATGCTCCTCGGTTTTTTCCATGATCCATCGCTGCATCTCACTCGCACTAATTTTCTTGTCGACATTGATATCAACCCTGAAGAGGAATACAGTACACTGGTGATCCTTGCTGTTAAGCAGAAAATAATTTAATGTTTTGCAACACTGACAAAGCAATTGTCATTAGATCTTGAAGTTGCTGTGATCCTTTGACATATGAAGAATGTGAAATAGCAGGAGTGGACTATTCGGCCCCTCGAACCTGCTCTATCATTCAATAGGGTCACGGTCAATCCACATCCCTGCCTAACATTGATAACTTTCCATTGCCTTGTTCATCAAGTATCTAGTTCTGTTGAGAAAATATTCTAGAACTCTTTCTCAAAAGATGAGGAAACAGAGTTCATAATCTTCAGAGAAAAAAATTCTCATCTCTTAAATAGGTGACCCTCATTTTTACACAGTGACCCTCTATTCCAGACTCTCCCATAAGAGGAAACCTTTTATTCACATTCATCATGTTCAGCACCCTGTAGTCGCAATCATGTTTCTGTTCTCCATAACCGCCAGCGAACACAGAACATTACAGCGCAGTACAGGCCCTTCGGCCCTCGATGCTGCGCCGACCTGTGGAACCAATCTGAAGAACAATACAAACAGAGCTTCTTCATAATTCAATCTGCCCATTCCAACAGTTGGTCTAAAAAACCTGCTCTGAACTACTTCCATTGCATTTATGCCCTTCCTTAAATAATGTGTTCAAAACTGTGCACAGTACTCCAGAGGTGCCAATGCCCTGTATAATTGAAACACAATATCCCTACGTATAGAGTCACAGATTCATAGAGGTGTACAGCACAGAAACAGACCTATGCATTAAGTATATTTGCAATAAACAGTAACATGGTTAACTTTAAATTACTTATTGTACCTGCATACCTTTTGTGATTGATGCTCAAGGACAGCCAGATCCCACGGCAATTCAGAGATCTACAATCTCTCATCATTTAATAATAAATCTTTTGAAAAATTCTTCCAATAGAAATGGACAATTTCACATTGTCCCCACACTATATTCTATTTGCTACATTGTTTCACATTAACCTAGCTTCCTTAGATCCTCTTCCCATATATATTTCTCCTCTGCAATTAGCATCATTGGTCACTCTTCTGGCCACAATTTGTTTCAACCACTACTCCAGCGGTTTGCCATTAACCAGTTTGGTTGTTAAACAGTTGATATGTCAATTACTCACAAGAAAAAGCTACATTCCTTTCACGTTCAAATAAAGATCTCAGTCCTGTCGCAGCGAGTGATCTGGGTGAGCATCTAGATCTTGGAGTAGAAATTTAAGACGGATTAATGCCAAACAGATTTACAGCTGACAAGACTGTGCACATGTATACTCAAGAAAGCCAGCTAGTGAAGGACAGAACAGAAGGCAAATTTTATTCAATCTAATATTGAGTGTGAAATATTACAACAAACCTCCCAACTCAACTGAAGTCCCTTCATACCTGCTCTAGTGAAACCTCAAATAATACACTCTACATTTAATGTCAATGTTTAATCATATGTACTCATCATATGTATTCATCATAAAGACTTTCCAGACAAATTAAATTCTTATTAAAATTGCACTTGCAAAGTTAAATGAGTTACATCTCAAACAGTTGACGATGTTGTGCTTTTAGACTTGTGATTCAGTTCAACAAATTAAATTGCACGCTTCTGTTTCAAAGTGTCACTCCCACAAGACAAGATTATCCTAAATAGTTTTAAAAGCTATGTTTTAACATGAACTTTGCTAAGCTAAATCACAACTACCAATGATCACATGATGCAAATTGATCACAATTTCTGGAAGGATTTCATTCAGCAGTTACCAGGACAGAACTCAGACATCAGCTTCGCAGTCCACAAATGTGAAAGACCACCAACAAATGTATCTCCAATCAGTTCAAAACAATTTGCAACTCCATTTTTCTACTTTTCTCCATAACCCTTGATTCCCTTACTGATTAAAACTCTCAGCCTTGAATATTCTTAATAACAGATTCACAACCCTCAGAAAAAGTAGTCCAGAGAAGAATCCAAGGTTGATCCTGGGTACGAGAATAGGTTGACTAAGTTGGCCTTGTATTCATTGGAGTTTAGAACAATCAGAGGTAACAAAATATTATTAGCGAGTTTGACAGGGGAGAAAGTGAGAGATTGCTTCCCTTTATGGAAAAGTCCAAAACCAGGAGTATAATCGAACCTTTGAACCTTCCAGCTCAGCAAGCAAACCTACATCGAGGAGTATCATCTCAGACTAACATGTGGCCCTTTTAAGGCAGAAATAAGGAGAAATTTCTTTGCTTGGGTAGCATTTCCCTTAAATTACTTAGCATCAAAGGCTTCCTCAGCATCAAAGGTCCGTATGAGGCAGAGCTTTCCAGACCCAGAAGTCAATGCCACTATTGGCATGCCAATACCAATCACCAGACATGGAATAACAGAGCAGTAATGCGCAGCTTAATAGAAACGCTGCTCTCTGGGAATGGTGAATCTGTGGAATTATTTACCACAAAGGGCTGTACAGGCTGACTCATTAGGTATACTCAAGATTTTCAATCAGTAAAGGAATTAAGGATAATGGCGAATAGGCAGTTAGGGAGTTGAGGATTATTAGAACAGGCATGGTCTAACTAAATGGCAGAAAAGACTCGATGGACCAAATAGTCCAGTTCTAGTCCTACATTTTAAGTTTTTTTTAGAAGAGGTCAGGGAGAGGTGGCAATTGGAACAAAATCTGTGGTAAGTACTTCATTTCTAAAAATAAATACACACTATATTCAGAAATGAATCAGGGACAGCCAATGTCATATCTAATGACTGTGCTTAGAGAAAAACTACTGATTTCACAGCTCCTACAAAGCGATTTTCATAATGCAATGCTTTTGGAAGCAATCACGTCTACTTAACTTCTCCAATAATTTCTTTGATTAGTGCTGACTTATGTTGTACAGTAATTGAACTGAGTTCAGCACTAATACAGAGCATCAGTTAGTAAGCTGCAACTTTTCTGAGAAAAAAGCAGCCGTAACCATTTAGAGGAAAACAGAAAACACTGGTAATACATTGCCAGTCTATCAGCAATGGAGTGAGAAAAATAGAACAGGGTTAAGGTCCGATTTCCAGTATTCTTGCTTTTCTTTTCTTAAATCCTGTAATTGATTAATCAGCAGGAATTTTCTTCCTCCTGTATAAAATTTATTGCCCACAATGTTTGTTTTGGGCCTCTCTGGTTAGTCCCCTACAATATGCTCTCTGTAAACATGAGTTCATCCAAACTGTCTGTGTTATAATTTTCTCCAAGTCCCATCCATCCCTGTGCTCCTTGACCCACACTATCTCCTAGTCTTGTAATGTCTCAATGTTTACATTCATCAGGTTTTCAAATCCCGCCAGAGTCTTCTTATCACACTCCATCTCTGTAACTGCCTCAAATATCTGTCTTTGACAAAATTCTCAGTCAGCTATCCTGATATCATGCAATATGGTTTAGTGTTAAATTTTATTTCATTATCTTATGTACAGTGCCCCACGTGACAATTTCCGAAGCCAAAAGTCACTACATAAACAAAGCTGTTATTCTGACTCAACTACGCTTCCATTTGTAGCATTGTTAATTCCAAGTGCAAAGGTCTGGGTTCAAGCTCCCCTCCAAAACAGAGCAAAAGAATCAAAGCTCACATTCAATATAGATGAGGGAGGTCCGCATTGTTAGTGGTGCTGTTCTTCACATGAGAAAATGGAGGGTCCATATATATGTTCAGATGGATGCGCCATGAATTATTTTGAAGAGGAGCAGATAGTTCACCCTGTTGCCCTGATCTTAAAAAACTGACCATGAGATGTGGGAGTTGCTAAATAGATCTGCATTTATTACTTGTTTCAAATGCCCTGCAGAAGATGGTGAGCTGCCTTCTTGAACTGCTGCAGTGTTTGGGGCATCAGGATAACAACAGTGCTGTTAGGAAGGGAGTTCCAGGATTTTGACCTAGAGAAATAGTGACAGAATGGTAACATAGTTCCAAGTCAGGCTCATTTGCAACTTGGAAGAGAATTTGCAGGTGGTGGTGTTCCCATGCATCTGCTGCTCTTGTCCTTCTTGGTGATAGAGTTCATTGATTTAGAAGGTGCTATCTGAGGAGTATTGGTGAGTTGCTGTAATGCATCTTACAGATGGTTCATACTGCTGCCACTGTGTCACAGCTGAAGCATATACATGGTGAAGGTGGTGGATGGGGTACCAATCAAGTCTATTTTCTCAATGGTATCAAATTTCTTGAAGTCGCAACCATCCAAGCAAGCAGAGAATATTCCATCACACTCCTGATCTGCATCTCCTCATTTTTTTTTCCCTTGTTCTTCTGTGCAGACCACCATGGTGAATGCTTGGCAGTGACTTCCAAAACCAGGAGTCAATGCTGGGAACAGCATCAGCACACCAAGTGGAGAGCACAGAGATGCTGTGCAACTGTCCAGCTTAGAGAAAACATTTGGTCCTGACTTGTGCCTTGTAGATAGTGGACAGCCATCAGAGACATGAAGTAAGTTACTTCCTGCAGAACACAGTCTCTGACCTGCTTTTATAACACAGTATTGATATCATAGAACAGGCCATATGACTCATCAAGTCTGATAAAATTATACCATACTACAACCTGCATGAGTCTCACTTCCCAGACTAGTCCGACTTTCTTGAATATTATGACATTTCAAGTGCTCATCCAAGCATACTCTAAAGATTGTAAGGTTTCCCATCTCAGTTACCCTCCCAGGCAGTGCATCCATTTGGCTGACCAGAAAACTAAACTGGATCAATGTTAACTCTTAGGATGTCAACCGTGATGGTAATCACATTGAACATCAAGGAACGAGAGTTGCATTCCCCCATGTTGAAGATGCTCATTGCCTGGCATCTCTGCAGCAAAATGTTACTTGCCATTTATCAGGCCAAGCCTGGACGTATACAGGTCATGTTGTATCTGAACATGGACTGTTTCAGTATCGGAAAAGTCATGAACAGTGCCAGCCATTGCATAATCAACATTCCAACTTCCTGGTTTCATGACAGATGAAAAGGTTACTGGAGTAGCAACTGAAGAGAAGGAACTCCTGCAGTGAGTGATGTCCAGCATCCACAACCACTTCCCTTTATGTTAGGATTGTTTTTCAATTAACTTCCAAATTCTTTTCCTTCCAGATTTTAAATTCAATGTTAGTCTTCTGCAACATTGAGATTGGATCCAATGTCACCAGAATATTTGCCTGGGGTTCTGAATTTAGTCCTCCAATAGTATTATCACCACATCACTGCCTAGCCAATGCTGATCCTTCAATCAACCTCACAAAAAGCAGATTATCTGGGTTATTACTGCATTGTTGTTTCTGGGAACTTGCTGTGCATGCATTAGCTGCTGCATTTCTTACATTCTACAAGTGACTAGCATTAGAGAATCTCATTGCTAGATGTCTCAAAAGGCTTTATAGCCAGTCATTAAAACTGCTAAATAATTCCAAGTTTTTTTCATTTTTTTTACTCCTTCTCTACCTTTTGCAATTTGGACCAAAGTGACCTGTGGGGGAGCTTCACATTCAGGGCTACTGCAGTTAGACCAAATAAAGGATATGTAAAGATATAAAGCAGCCTTTCTGGAAAAAAAAAGTGCCAGAATTACAATGTTTTACTAAGGAAAAGGCTGGGAAGACTGAAAAATACATTCTCTTCATCAAATGCTGGTGGCCAAAGCAAAGGATTGTCCTGGGTTCTTTTACATACACGAGTGGACAGAAAAGACCTCAGTTTAGGTATCACCAACAGTGCTGAACTCCCTCAATGCTACATTATATTTTGCCCAGCTCCTGGAATAGGACTCCAATACAGAACCAGTGACACTCAGATGGAGGAAAGGAAAAATTTCTGGCTGTAAGAGCTGCTCTATTTCTGAGTATTTTAGGTGTTGGAGGCGATTTCCTCGAATTCCAGGAGTAGCAATTACTGTTTTATATGCTGTTGCATTGTTTTTCCAAAGTTCCAAATCAAAGTCAAAACAACAGTAGTTTAAAAGGAAGAAGAGAAGACAAAGGAAGCACATGGTGAGGATAGTGCAGGAGAGAGAGAGAGAGAGAGAGAGAGAGAGAGAGAGAGAGAGAGAGAGAGAGAGAGAGAGCCTGTATAGTTACCGCCTTTGCTGTCTGAATTCGTGTATCGCTGGACATCGGAGTGCATCTGGGAAAATTAAACAGTGAAATTCACAACTAATCTTGGAGGAACTGTTGGGCAAAGTTCACAGCACAGAATCAGATAAGTTAATTGTTGTTTTAAGTCTGTCCAAGAGAAAGGCTGCAGTAGTGCGTATGGTGGATTCTTTCTTGATTATATGTTTTTGGAGATAAGTCTCTTGATTAAACTTAAAATATAAGCCATAGCTATTAATTTAACCTGGGGCAGTGTTTGTAGAGGAATAAGACAATGTTATTTACTGGGTCTGTGGATTGTGAAGGAGCAAAAATGGCCTTTGCAGTGATATGTACTTCTTGTCAGATCTGGGAGTTTAAAGAAAGTTTAAGGGTTACTGCAGATTATATCTGCCATAAATGCTGTTGGATGAGAATCTTATCAGATCGAGTGGATCAGTTGGAGAGACAGATAGAAGTGATGAGGAATTTGCAACATCAACAGTGTGTGATGGATGGCAGTTATAGGAAGGGACGAAAGTCTCAGATACAGTCACATAGATGGGTTAACTCCAGGAAGGGTAAGAGAGGTAGGCAGCTAGTGCAGGAGTCTTTTGTGGATATACCTATTTCAAACAGGTATGCTGTTTTGGAAAATGTAGGGGGTGATGGATTCTCAGGGGAACGTAGCACGAACAGCCACGTTTCTGGTATTGAGACTGGCTCTAATGCAAAGAAGGGTACGTTGGTGTCCAAGAGATTAATTGTGTTAGGGGATTTTGGAGTCAGAGGTACAGACAGACGTTTCTGTTGCCAGCAGAGAAAAAGCAGAATGGTGCATTGTTTCCCTGGATCAAGGATGTCTCAGAGAGGGTGCAGAATGTTCTTACAGGGGAGAGGGGCCAGCAGGAGGTCATTGTCCACATTGGAACCAATGACATTGGAAGGGAAAAGGTTGAGACTCTGAAGGGAGATTACAGAGAGTTAGGTAGAAATTTAAAAAGGAGGTCCTCAAGGGTAGTAATATCTGGATTACTCCCAGTGCTACGAGCTAGTGAGGGCAGGAAGAGGAGGATAGAGCAGATGAATGCATGGCTGAGGAGCTGGTGTATGAGAGAAGGATTCACATTTTTGGATCATTGGAATCTCTTTTGGGGTAGACGTGACAAGAAGGACGGATTGCACCCAAATTGGAAGGGGACTAATATACTGGCAGGGAAATTTGCTAGAACTGCTTGGGAGCATTTAAACTAGTTAGGAGGAGGGGTGGAACCCAGGGAGATAGTGAGGAAAGAGATCGATCTGAGACGGGGTACAGCTGAGAATAGAAGAGAGCCAAACATTCAGGGCAGGCAGGGACAAGGTAGGACTAATAAATCAAACTGCATTTATTTCAATGCAAGGAGCCTAACAGGGAAGGCAGATGAACTCAGGGCATGGTTAGGAACATGGGACTGGGATATCATAGCAATTACGGAAACATGGCTCAGGGATGGGCAGGACTGGCAGCTTAATGTTCCAGGATACAAATGTTACAGGAAGGATAGGAAGGAAGGCAAGAGAGGAGGGGGAGTGGCATTTTTGATAAGGGATAGCATTACAGCTGAGGGAGGAAATTCCAGGAAATACATCCAGGGAAGTTATTTGGGGGGGAACTGAGAAAGAAGAAAAGGATGATCACCTTATTGGGATTGTATTATAGACCCAATAGTCAGAGGGAAATTGAGGAACAAACTTGTAAGGAGATCTCAACTATCTGTAAGAATAATAGGGTAGTTATGGTAGGGGATTTTAACTTTCCAAACATCGACTGGGACCGCCATAGGTGTTAAAGGTTTAGATGGAGAGGAATTTCTTAAGTGTGTACAAGACAATTTTCTGATTCAGTATGTGGATGTACTTACTAGAGAAGGTGCAAACCTTGACCTACTCTTGGGAAATAAGGCAGGGCAGGTGACTGAGGTGTCAGTGGGGGAGCACTTTGGGGCCAGCGACCATAATTCCATTTGCTTTAAAATAGTGATGGAAAAGGATAGACTAGATCTAAAAGTTGAAGTTCTAAATTGGAGAGAGACCAATTTTGACGGTATTAGGCAAGAACTTTCGAAAGCTGATTGGAGGTAGGTGTTCGCAGGTAAAGAGACGGTTGAAAAATGGGAAGCCTTCAGAAAGGAGATAACAAGAATCAAGAGAAAGTATATTCCTGTCAGTGTGAAAGGGAAGACTGGTAGGTATAGGGAATGCTGGATGATTAAAGAAATTGAGGGTCTGGTCAAGAAAAAGAAGGAAGCATGTGTCAGATATAGACAGGATAGATCGAGTGGATCCTTAGAAGAGTATAAAGAAAGTAGGAGTATACTTAAGAGGGAAATCAGGAGGGGGAAAAAAGGGACAAGAGATAGCTTTGGCAAATAGAATGAAGGAGAATCCAAAGGGTTTTTACAAATATATTAAGGACAAAAGGGTAACTAGGGAGAGAATAGGGCCCCATAAAGATCAGCAAGGCGGCCTTTGTGTGGAGCCACAGAAACTGGGGGAAGATACTAAATGAAGATTTTGCATCAGTATTTACTGTGGAAAACGATATGGAAGATATAGACTGTAGGGAAATAGATGGCGACATCTTGCAAAATGTCCAGATTACAGAGGAGGAAGTGCTGGATGTCTTGAAACGGTTAAAGGTGGAAAATCCCCAGGACCTGATCAAGTGTACCCGAGATCTCTGTGGCAAGCTAGAGAAGTGATTGCTGGGCCTCTTGCTGAGATATTTGTATCATCGATAGTCAAAGGTGAGGTGCTGGAAGACTGGAGGTTGGCAAACGTGGTGCCACTGTTTAAGAAGAGCGGTAAAGACAAGCCAGGGAATTATAGACCGGTGAGCCTGACCTCAGTGGTGGGCAAGTTGTTGGAGGGAATCCTGAGGGAGAGGATGTACATGTATTTGGAAAGGCAAGGACTGATTCAGAATTATCAACATGGCTATGTGCGTGGGAAATCATGTCTCACAAACTTGACTGAGTTTTTTTGAAGAAGTAACAAAGAAGATTGATGAGGGCAGAGCAGTAGATGTGATCTATACGGACTTCAGTAAGGTGTTCGACAAGGTTCCCCATGGGAGACTGATTAGCAAGGTTAGATCTCATGGAATACAGGGAGAACTAGCCATTTGGATACAGAACTGGCTCAAAGGCAGAAGACAAAGGATGGTGGTAGAGGGTTGTTTTTCAGACTGGAGGCCTGTGACTAGTGGAATGCCACAAGGATTGGTGCTTGGCCCTCTACTTTTTGTCATTTACATAAATGATTTGGATGCGAGCATAAGAGGTACAGTTAGTAAGTTTGCAGATGACACTAAAATTGGAGGTATAGTGGACAGCAAAGAGGGCTACCTCAGATTACAACAGGATCTGGACCAGATGGGCCAATGGGCTGAAAAGTGGCAGATGGAATTTAATTCAGATAAATGCGAGGTGCTGCATTTTGGGAAAGCAAATCTTAGCAGGACTTATACACTTAATGGTAAGGTTCTAGGGAGTGGTACTGAACAAAGAGACCTTGGAGTGCAGGTTCAAAGCTCCTTGAAAGTGGAGTCACAGGTAGATAGGATCGTGAAAGTGGTTTTTGGTATGCTTTTCTTTATTGGTTAGAGTATTGAGTACAGGAGTTGGGAGGTCATGTTGCGGCTGTACAGGACATTGGCGAGGCCACTGTTGGAATATTGTGCGCAATTCTGGTCTCCTTCCTATCAGAAAGATGTTGTGAAACGTGAAAGGGTTCAGAAAAGATTTACAAGGATGTTGCCAGGGTTGACCGATCTGAGCTACAGGGAGAGACTGAACAGGCTGGGGCTTTTTTCCCTGGAGCGTCAGAGGCTGAGGGGTGATCTTATAGAGGCTTACAAAATTAGGAGGGGCACGGTTAGGATAAATAGACAAAGTCTTTTCCCTGGGATCAGGGAGTCCAGAACTAGAGGGCATAGGTTTAGGGCGAGAGGGGAAAGATATAAAAGAGACCCAAGGGGCAACTTTTTCATGCAGAGGGTGGTACATGTACGGAATGAGATGCCAGAGGATGTGGTGGAGACTGGTACAATTGCAACATTTAAGAGGCATTTGGATGCGTATATGAATAGGAAGGGTTTGGAGGGATATGGGCCGGGTGCTGGCAGGTGGGACTAGATTGGGTTGGGATATCTGGTCGGCATGGACGGATTGGACCGAAGGGTCTGTTTCCATGCTGTACATCTCTATGACTCTATAACTGAGCCACAGTTGACCCAGAACAACAGCTAGCATTTATAACAGTGACATTTCAGAGTAAAATTTGTATTCCCAGCACTTTCCGTTTTGAAAAGAAATGAGGACGAGGAAAATTTGCTCAAAACCATGAAAGGTAAAGTACATCCAGAGAAGGAAACTGTCTGCACTTTGTAAATACATCTTCATTTAGGTCTGCTGTGGGTGTAAAACAAAAGCATAACCACATAAAATTCACATCTTCATCATTCTTTCCAAAAATCTCAGTTTTCTACCAACCATTGCTCTTTATCAATGTAGTTTCAGTGTTATTTTAAAATGAGTTCTTCATGTCTTTTCCCCACACACACACACACCATTCACCAAAGTGTGTGGGCACAAACCCGTTTCCAGGTCTCAGTGAATGCTGACTGTGAACTTTTACATAACACTACCTTGCAACAATAGAGATATAGACATCTCCCTTGGCAATATAATTGGAAAGGATTAAACAGGGAGGCAGTTAATGTTCTGAGGTCCTGGGTTCAAATCCAGTCATGGCAGATGGTGGAATTTGAATTCAATAAAAACAAAAACATCTGGAATGATGACCATTAAACCATTGTTGGAAAATATAGCTCAGTAATATCCTGTCAGGAAGGGAAACTGCCATCCTCATCTGATCCAGCCTACGTGTGATTCCAGCCCCACAGCAGTGTGGCTGTCTCTCAACTGCCCTCCAAAATGACCTAACAAGGCACTCAGATTATATCATTCACTACAAAGTCTCAACATACAGCATGTGGACTGCAGTCGTTTAAGTAGACAGCTTACCACCAAGAGCAACTAGGCCAGGCAATAAATGCTGGCCAAGGAACAGACTCTGATAAGTAAATTTTAAAAATGCAGCTCTCCGGCCCTGGTTGTAGAAGCACCTTTAAGCCAATTGAAGAAAAATTCCATCAAATCTCATGTGATTTAGATTTTTGGGAGACATCATTGAGCATGAGCAAAGGTTGATTCCGTCAAAACTGATTATTTCATCCCTGTGTCAATCATAACACTTTGACTCATGCAGAGATTTCAATGACTTAACAGGATGTTTTGCAATTCTAGAATGGTCCTTTTACATGGTCCTACCAGAGGTTCACAAAATTCAGGCTGGTCTCAATTTCCATTCTGATCTGCATTAAGAATAATCTCAGTCTGAGATAAATGCAATCAGCTGGAATATCCCTTGAATGGAGGAGGAACGGGAATACCTTGCAGGGGCCTGTCCTTGATTACTTGCGAAAGGCTGTTCAAAAGCAAATTTGTAAATTACGGATTGGAGCTGTATTGTGTACACTAAGTAGAATTCAAGGAAAACAGCTTCACTTATTTACTTCCTATGGTGCCACATCTAACACACTGCTTTGAAAGTACTGTTAAATACGATCCCAGCAAAACTCTGGCTCAACAAAAAGAGAAACTAATAAGGTCATAAATGAAAAAAATTAAGTCACAGCACCATAAAATGCTGGCTTGGTTCTCTTGTGACATAGTGGTGGTAGTGTCCTTACCCCTAAACCAAGAGGCCCAGGTTTAAGTCCCACCTGCTCCAGAGGTATGTAATACCATCTTTGAAAAGATAGATTAGAAAAATAGGTAAAATTAAGATTAGGTCAGCTTGTGTTTACATAAGCTGAAAAGTGTGGCATTGGAAAATTACAAGAGATCAGGCAAAATGTTCTACATTCCTGGTGAAGGGCTTATGCCCGAAACATTGATTCTCCTATTTCTTGGATGCTGCCTGACCTGCTGTGCTTTTCCAGTGCCACACTTTTCAACTGATTCCAGTATATGCAATCCTCACTTTTGCCTTATGTTAACATAAGCTCATTTAATGTCTGCAAGCATTCCACACAATCCTTTTGAGAGGCAGGTTGAAAAATATACCTTGTAGCTAAGGTATAGTATAGCATTAGAATAGAAATACCAATGAGAAAGGTAGTGCACAGGTTAGACAGAAGATCAGAGTATACAAATGCTGTCAACTGAGTGTGGGTGTTTAGCAAAACAGCCACGAAACAGAAGCAGTCAAAGGGCACAAATATAGATCAAATGGCGGATATCCGAGGGTGGGGAAGATTTCAAATGTTTAGAAAGTATTATGGTATTGCACATGCAAAAATTTTAAACACAAGACCTGCAATGTTTGAAATTAATATTTTATTTAGGGCACACACCAAAAGCTGTCAAACATTTAACTGCAAAATACATGTTCTTTTATTTCCTCCCTGCGTAGCTCAACATTGTTTCCAATATTTTGCTGTGGGATTTTAACCACCCTGAATCAAATCTACAGTGTTGGAGTTTCCCCGAAGCTCGCTATGCTGCGTCAACTGCATGGCAACTGTCATTTCTTCAACGAAAGATAGATCACACAGGATGCTAGGCAAGTCAATAGTTGGGTGTCTGCAAACCAACTCCAAGTAGGGGAGTCAGCATGAATGACAAACTGGCTGCTAAATTTATGCTAATAAAGAAAACAAACTCTGGCAGAGCATCACAAGGTTCTTTCAGCATGGGAAAGCTCGATTCCAAGTTAAGTTAGAAATAGTGAGCAGTTAAAAATTGCGAGCAGTTAAAAATAGCAACAGAATGATAAATGCAAGTGAGGTTCTTTTCATGTGTATAATGAAGGATATACATGTATTGTCATCTAAGCCACACAGATAGAAACACAAGCCCTGGACGAATTGTCTAGTTAAAAGTGAATGCGAACAACATGCCTGGTACAGAGGAGGGAGCTTCCTGAATTCCCATGTGTTAACAGTCCATTCTAGACCCATTTCAAAAGTAGACAGACTGCAAACATAATTAATTATCTCAAGGGTTGTGACCATAGGCAAGGCCAGCATTTGTTTCTCACCCCTAATTGCCTATGAAAGGTGTTCTGCGAGATCAGATTTCAAAGTAGTTAAGAAACAACTGCACTACTATTGGATTGGAGTCTCATGCAGTCCTAACCTGGTCTAGCCTGCATGATTTTCTTTGCTCAAGAACAGTGAACGAATGCATTTGTTTTTAAACCAATTGATATCATGGTCACCAGATTAACTTTCATCTTGATTTAATAATCAATTGAATTTAAAAGTCCAAACTCCCCATGGGGATTTAAACACACTCCCACGGCATGAGTCCAGACCTCTGGTTTACTCGCCCAGTGACATTATCATCACATTGCCATCTCTGTCATCTTATACCAATGACATCAAGGGGTATGAGGATAGCAAGGGAAAATGACTTGGAGCTGGATAATCAATTATCTGGAATGGTAGAGCAGGCTTGAAGGACTGAATGGTCTATTCCTGCACTTATGTTTCCATATTTCTTGTGGAGGGTCTGACTCATGATAAAAAGCTGCTGTTTCATCGTTCCTTTCACTACCTCAGGATGTCACAAGCAATTTACAGCCAAGTAATTACTTTCTAAAGTGCCGCCCGGCACGGTGGCACAGTGGTTAGCAGTGCTGGCTCACAGTGCCAGAGACCCGGGTTCAATTCCCGCCTCAGACAACTGTCTGTGTGGAGTTTGCACATTCTCCATATCTGCGTGGGTTTCCTCCATGTGCTCCAGTTTCCTCCCACAATCCAAAAATGTGCAGGTTAGGTGAATTGGCCATAGTGTTAGGTAAAGGGGTAAATGTGGGGGAATGGGTCTGAGTGGGTTGCTCTTCGGAGGATCGGTGTGGACTTGTTGGGCTGAAGGGCCTGTTTCCACACTAAGTAATCTAATCTAATCTAAAAGTGCAGTCATCATTGTAAAATAGGAAGTATGGCAGCTAATTTGCACATAGCCAGATCTCTCAAGCAATAGCATTTTCAAGACAAGATTGTTTCTATATGGACATTCATTGAGTAATAAATATCAGTTAGAACACTGGATAGCAGTGTTCAAACTGATCAACTTCAAAATTCATGAGATGTTTGGCATCTGCCACCAACAAAAGTATTAAAGTCTCATTTGAAAGGTAGCTTCTCTGACAATGCCGCACTCTCTCAGCACCGCACTAGAAAAATCAATCTAAATTGTGTGCACAAGTCTCTGGGAGTAGGACTCAATAAAATAACATCTGGACTAAGAGTCAACCCTGTAACCTTAAAGATGTCAGTGAGCTAACACAGAAATGGATTATCAGATATAGTCGATGCTCACAAGTGTTCTGCCATTTATTATATACTTTCCTCTTCCATTTGACCTCCCAAAATGCATCACCTCACTTCTCTGGATTAAACTCCATCTGCCATTTCACCACTCAAGTTTCTAATTAACCTATTTCCTGCTGTATCCTTTGATAACCTTCCTCATTGTGCAGATTTTGGAGAGGGTACAGAAGAGGTTGACCAGGATGTTGCCTGGTTTGGGGTGTATTAGCTCCAAGGAAAAGTTGGATGAACTTCGATTGTTTTTGCTAGAGCATTGGAGGTTGAGGAGGTGATCTGATAGAAATCTGCAAAATTATGGGAGGGATTAATAGGGTGGATAGTTGGAGTCTTTTTCCCAGGGTACAAATGTCAATACTAGGGGGCATAAATTAAAAGCTGAGAGGGGTAAAGTTTAAAGGAGACATGCAAGGCAAGTTTTTGTTTGTAGGTGTCTGAAACACACTGCCATGGGAGGGGTTAGCTGCAGATACAATAGCAACATTTAAAAGGCATTTGGATACAAGAACAGGCAATGAATTGAGGAATGTGGACCACGTGCAGGCAGATGGGATTAGTTTAGAATGGTATCACGGTCAGCAGAGACATGGTGGGCTCAAGGGCCTGCTGTTGAGCTGTACTGTTTTAAGTTTAAGTTCTACACGTTCTATATTTGAATCCGATCATTGAAGAATCAAGTTTCCTGCATTACAGTGAAAGCAAAGCTTTTTCTCCCCTCTGGAAATGGCAACATCCTTTACCAGGACAGCGATGAGACCTGAAGAATATAGGAAGCTCATCACAAAAGATCCAGGTCAGGACAGCCACTTCAGAATCTGGATTGTTAGGGAAAGGACATCAATAAAAAATGGCTGTTTATATTTCTTTCACTAAAATCACTTTTGCCAAGTCAGAAGAAATTTATCTCCCTTTCAAGGGGTAAGCATTCCATCAAATGATTCCTGAGGGTTCTATAATGATCAGAGAACAACATTACACATACCAGCCAGACTGTGCCAAGTTTATCTGCCACCTATCAATCATTCCAAATAAAGCCAAAAATGAGGGAGTTAAACTTTAGCCTCAACATCACTATGCTAGAGAGGGGTTAAATAATAGTTTGAGAGAGGGAGGCAGGAATTTTGCCTTTACCATTCAATTACCCACATGTTTTTAAACTGTCTGGCCCACCAGGTACTGTTTTCTCAACTCTTGAACAGTCAACATTTTAGGAAAGACAAAACAAAAGCCTCAATCACACTCTGAAGTTCTCCTAGAAGCACTGATGTGAATATGACTGGGAGGACCTTGCTCCCAATTGTCGAGAATGGTGAAAACTGGTGTATTAAACTGCATCACACTTTGAGTCCCACCATCTTAAAATGATGAAGCAGAATGCTGTCAGAGTAAAGGAAGCAATTCCCACACTCCGGATTTCATTACTAAGCAGAACGTGCTGTGCCACGCACCCAAAGATCTTCACGTCAAGAACCAGTTATGTGAAGACCCGTATCAGAAACCAGTGACCCTGAGCAGACATCTTTTTCAAATTGATGGACAGCCAATAATAAAGGCCTTTCCTTCAAAATGTGCAAAAGGAAATGGGACGGTTATTGGTTTCTTTCAAAATTCAACCCAAAAAGAGGAAGCCCAGCAATCCACTTCATGTTCTCCACCTGTCATCAACAGAACAGAATACTGCTGAATAAGGATAAATCAATTAAACATTTACAGGACAAGTGAAAATAAAGTATGAATGAGCATGCTGTGTGTGGGTGGGGATGAAGAAGCAGACAATTGGCAAGGAATACATAGAATGCGGGGGAAACTGATACCAAATAAAAACACCTCTAATCAGCAAAAAAATTTATGAAACAGAAAGTGATATTACCATCTACTACAAATGCCTCATTAATGCCGGGACCTGCAGCCAGAAAAACCACGTTCACAGTTTTTGAATTAATCATTTGTTTGCTCACTCAACAAATAATTACACTTTGGGACAGTTTCCCGAACTGGGAGCTGCTGCCACTACACTCATATACCACCCACCTCTGCTACAGCCCTTGTAGACACATCAGACCCAGACTGTTTGGGTTCAGAATCTTCTCTCCTCTCCCACATGTGCAGCCCCCTCATCCCTTCCCCTAAAAGAAATGGGCTCCCAACTACCAATGAATTCCAGTTTGTTTTTAAAATATGTTTTTAAAGGTCTGAATTTAGCAGCAACAATCCACACCTCATATTTAACCCCTCGTCTTTGGTTGTCTCTTGATTCAAGATGTCTATTCAGGGTACTCTTTATCAGAGGGAGACTTGCCAAAGTGAACAGTTTTAGGCAACAGGTTCACCTGGCTAATTATATAGAGTGTAAGCCATTGGATAGGATTACCAAGGGCAGTTCTTCCATTTGAGAAAAAGGAACATTTTTCAGGTTAAGGAATTTGTGCATTAGGCTCAATCATTTGTCTACTGGCTACTATGCTACTGCAGCCAGCACTTGTGTAGCAGAGGCAGATAAACAAATATGCACAAAGGAAATATTCATCCTAACATTTTATGTATTGCCCAACATGAAAGGAGTATTCGGTGACCCACTCCATTACAGGATGAAACTCACACCCATTCCTTCTTGAGGAAGCCAACAAAATGCATACTTCTATCTGTTTTGTGTAATATTTTCTCAACGTTCAAGGAGCCACCTTGTGCCCAACCCTGCATCACTTTTAAAAATGAAGGGATGACTTTCTCACCAATATCTATCAATGTCACCTTACTACTGGCCAAGAGGTCTGTTCAACTTCCCTTCCTGTCTCGCCTGAAAGGACCTGGTCATCAACACAAAGAAGAGCAGATAAGTGAACATGAGGCACCACTAATACCCTCCTCTCACCATGCTACACTATAAGGAATGGACCAGCATAAACACCAATCAGGCAGTACGTACCAGATAGGTTTGCCAATAAGCAGACATGATTATCGTAATCACAAACTGCAACTGGAAACATAGTGAGACACTCTACACAATGTAGAACACATGGTGTGAAAACTGAATTTGTCTGCATATACATTTATAAATTGATTTTAGAAAATAGACACAGTCTGACTCAAGACAAAATGTTTTGTGACGGTCAACTGTGTTAAGCATTACCTGGAGTGGCTCAGGAGCCCCATGCTGCACAGCGGTCTCAGCTGTATTTGCTGCAGAAGGAAACACTGCCCTGAGAAAGGAGTGCAACCTGCTTGACTCCTGACTGTTCTCTGAACCAGCCTGTCAGCCAGTTGAGCTTCTCATTTCTGCTCACTGCTTACAATACAGTCAGCCTTCACAAGGTCATTTTCATCAGTAATTGCCTGCGAGTAACTACGAGTCCATAGAATTTCCATAGAAAAGTCTTAAGATCAAACTATTGAATTTCTTTCATATTTCTCTCATGTGTAACTCAGGTAAACAGATCTAAAAACATATTTTAACCCTGAGAAACAAAAGGCACAGCGCTGCCTAGTATCTGGCTGTTCTTAGCAGGAAAGACGTCTGGGTCCCCACGCTGACTTTGGAGAGAAGCCAAGTGTCTGCTTCATTAGATGGAGATGCAGAGGGACAGCAATCTGCCTTTACTACTGTAACAAACAACTGACCGTAAAACCGCAACATTTGACCAGCCAAATATCAACAGTTTCCAAATGAGTTTAAAGATTTCCTGATCAGGTAAACAGGCAAGAGTTTCACTGCGTATTTCTTTTAACTGTAAATATATCACCACATGTTGCGCTTGGTTTGAAATAAAGCCAACTATAGTAACCCCACAGGATGGAGCTGGCTGACTCCAACTCATTAGGTTGACACAGTGGTGGCAATACTCATTTTCATTTTGTTGACTCAGTTCCTTTTTGACTAAAAGGCAGACTCTCTCGCACAAACACAATACAGGACTGTTGGGCTGAATGACCATTCCCTTATTCCTAATTTTTTTTCACAATGACAGTGCAAGAATCTGACAGGAAAAACCACAAGTTACAGTGGGAAGTGGGTACAAAAGGAAAAATTCCCCACTCCTGACCACCGAAGGGAAAGACTTAATTCGCAAAATGTGTAGAAGGGTATATTCCATAACAGTTAACATTTACACAAGGGTCAAAACAAATTGGTTTCTTTTAGAACTGAAGTATTTCACTACAATTACAAGTTGTACTTATAAAATTCACTTCATGTCAAGCATACAAGCCAAGATTTTTCCATAGAGCTGGAGTTACCACAATTAATGTACTAGAACCCAGAGAATAACCAGATAATGACTGATTCAAGGTCTTTCCATTCCATTGGTAGAAACGTCACCTGGACACCATCATTTGGCATTGCCAAGAGCTGCCAATTCTGTTTGGAATTGCCCATAGAAAACTCATCATACAATCGCTCGCTTCCAATTCCCTCACCAATGCACACCCACAATCGATCACCCAACATATCACCTCTCCACATCAAGTATGACAGACATTGTCACTATCATGTGATTAGCACTCAATTCCCCAATTTACTGTATTTTTCTCCACAAATTAATGAAGCAAAAGATAAAGAAAAAAAGCAAATGCTAATTTATGCTAAGAGGCTCCTCCTGGGTTGGCTATAATAGCATCCTGGAGATAATCTTGAATTCCAGGACAATCCTGGAGGTCAGTAACCCATGCTCTCCCCACCCACATATTATGCTGGAGACCTTTGTGCAAAATGTGGATAGAAGATTTGATGTCCTCAGTCTGCAGGATACTCCGAAGACACATTTTGTCACTAGGGGACGAAGTACAGGTACGTATCCCTTTATCCGAGCATCCAAAAACCGAAAAGCTCTGAAAACCAAAGGTTTTCATGGAACATGCAGCATCAGTCATGTCTGCATAAATCAGTTTTCTTGGCGGGTGAAGGCCGCGACCACTCGACCCACGTGGCGGCGTGGCCTAGCACTTGGAGGCGTCTGTTGTGTATTGTATTTACTGTGCTAAAATTGTTTAATTTTAGAGTGAAAATGTCAAAAAGAGGTGCAGGTACATCTATGGCTAACAATAATATAAAGAAAAGGAAGCATTTCATTATCAATAATGCAGAAAGTAGAGTTATTGCAGAAGCTTGATCGTGGTGTGGCTGTGTGGCATCTTACTGAAGAATATGGTGTTGGAACTACCACTGTCTATGATTTGAAGAAACAGAAAGACAAGTTACTGAAGTTTTATGGTGACAGTGATGACCATCAACTAATGAAAAATAGGAAAACACTGCATAGGGCAAAGAATGAAGATATTAACTGTGTGTTGATGGAGTGAATTAGACAACAAAGAAGTGAATTTATGCCACTGACTGGTTTGATGGTCAATAAACAAACTAGAAAATATCATAAAGAACTGAACATTAAAAGCGAATGTCAATATTCAGAAGGTTGGCTGCAGAAATTCAAGAAGTGTAATGGTGTGAAATACCTGAAACTCTGTGGCAAAAAGGCTTCTACTGACCATGCAGCAGCTGAAAATTATGTTGGTGAATTTGCCAAGCTGATATCGGACGAAAGCCTTGGTCCTGAACAAATTTACAATGCTGATGAAACAGCTCTCTACTGGTGCTATGTCCCGAGAAAGACATTAGCAACGGCTAGTGAGAGAGCACCAACAGGTGTTAAGGAAACTAAGGACAGATTAACTATTCTTGGGTGTGTCACACACAAGGTGAAATTGGCAGTGATTGGGAAAACCAAACATCCGAGGTGTCTTAAAGGTGTACGCAATTTGCCTGTGCATTATTATGCAAACAAGCAAGCATGGATAACCAGAGAAATGTTTTTCAACTGGTTCAGTAAATACTTCGTACTAGCGGCATGAGCTCATTGCAGACAAGCTGGACAGGAAGAAAAGTGTAAAACTTTATTGTTCCTGGACAACAGCTCTGCACAACCCCCTGCCGAACAGCTTGTGAAAAGTAATGTTTTTGGCATTTACTTGCCCCCAAATGGGACACTGGAATTACAGCCTTGTGACCAAGGAATTTTACGCGCCATGAAGTGCAAGTATAAAGACTATTTTTTAAACAGTATGCTTGCTGCCATCAACAGAGAGGTAGGAATTCAAGATTTCCTGAAAGAGTTTAGTCTTAAGGATGCCATTTATGCAGTTGCTAATGCTTGGAATGATGTTGATAAAGCAATATTAACAAATGCTGAGCACAGACTCTGGCCTACAATGTTTCTTGTAAATGTACCTGCAGATGAAGAGTTTGAAGGATTTCATGTTACTGAAGTGAAAAAGATGATAGCAAGCCTTATTACTTACGCACAAAATTTATTGGATGAAAGTGTAAATAAATTACATGAAGCTGACATCAAAGAAATGCTGAACATTGACAATGATGTGCCTGTCATGCATAACTTCAGCAATGGGAACATTGCTGAAATGGTTTTAAATACGGGTTCCTGAAATGACGACGACGACGACGACGACGACGACGACGACGACGACGACGACGACGACGACGACGACGAGTTAGTGAACACAGCTGAAAATGTCCCCATCGACAATATGGTGAAAATGTGTGATCAGTTAATTGCTGGCCTCAAACAATGTTCATTTATCAGTGAGCAAGAGATTATGGCAATTTGCTCAATTAAAGAGACAAAGGTGAAGAGCAAGAGGTGGTGGTACATGTCGGCACAAATGATGTCGGGAAGAAGAGGAGGAACATACTACAGCAGTGAGGCCAGAAACAGGGAGATAATGGACTTGAACGTGTGGCTGGGGAACTGGTGCAGGAAGCAAGGATTTAAATTCTTGGATCACTGGGGTGTGTTTTGTGGTAAGCATAAATTTTACAAGAGAGATGGTTTGCCCATAGAAAACTCATCATACAACTCATCATAGGTTGGGGACCAGCATTCTGGCAGGCAGGTTTGCTAATGCAACACAGCTATGTGTAAACTAAGTAGGGGGGGGAGGAGACAAACTGGATGTTTAAGAAGGAAATTGAAAGGAAAGTTAGAACAAGAGAAGTCAAGAAAGACAACTGTATCAATGAAACAGAAAACGGAAACATGCTGTAAGGTTGAGTGAAATAGGAGTTGATGGGAAGGGTGAGGGCAGTAGCAAATTAAAAATACTATACATGAATGCACGAAGCATTAGAAATAAGATGGTTGAGCTTGAGGCTCTTTTGGAAATTGGCAGATACGATATTGTGGGGATAACTGAGA